>NC_092707.1:217717098-217719598 GCF_047496885.1 Scyliorhinus torazame
CTTCCATGCAGCCATCCACCATCCATCCATCCAGCCATCCATCCATCCATCCATCCCTCCAGCCAGGCGTCCATCCAGCCATCCCTCCATCCAGCCATCCATCCATCCATCCATCCAGCCATTCCTCCATCTAGCCATCCATCCATCCATCCCTCCCGCCACCCATCCATCCAGCCATCCCTCCATCCAGCCATCCATCCAGCCATCAATCCATCCATCCAACCATCCATTTATCCAGCCAGCCATCCATCCAGCCATCCATCCAGCCATCCATCCATCCAGCCATCCATCCATCCAGACAGGCATCCAGCCATCCATCCATCCATCCATCCAGCCATCCATCCCTCCAGCCAACCAGCCATCCAGCCATCCATCCATCCAGCCGTCCATCCAGCCTTCCATTCATCCATCCATCCCTCCAGCCAGTCTTCCATCAAGCCATCCCTCCATCCAGCCATCCATCCAGCCATCCATCCATCCATCCATCCCTCCAGCCAACCATCCATCCAGCCATCCCTCCATCCAGCCATTCATCCAGCCATCCATCCATCCCTCCAGCCAGCCATCCATCAAGCCATCCCTTCATCCAGCTATCCATCCAGCCATTCATCCATCCATCCATCCCTCCAGCCAGCCATCCGTCCAGCCATCCCTCCATCCAGCCATCCATCCAGCCATCCATGCATCCATCCATCCCTCCAGCCAGCCATCCAGACAGCCATCCATCCAGCCATCCATGCAGACTTCCATGCAGCCATCCATCCATCCATCAATCCATCCATCCAGCCATCCAGACATCGACCATCCATCCATCCAGCCATCCATCCATCCATCCATCCAGCCAGCCATCCATCCAGACATCCACCATCCATCCATCCAGCCATCCATCCATCCATCCATCCCTCCAGCCAGCCATCCATCCAGCCATCCCTCCATCCAGCCATTCATCCCGCCATCCATTCATCCATCTATCCCTACTGCCAGCCATCCATCCAGCCATCCATCCATCCAGCCATCCATCCAGCCATCCAGCCATCAATCCATCCATACAGCCATCCATCCACCCTTCCAGCCATCCACCATCCATCCATCCAGCCATCCATCCAGCCATCCATCCATCCATCCATCCAACCAACCATCCATCCAGCCATCCAGCCATCCAGCCATCCATTCATCCAGCCATCCAGCCATCCATCCATCCAGCCATCCATCCATTCAACCAGCCAGCCATCCATCCTGACATCCATCCATCCATCCATCCAGCCATCCATCCAGCCATCCATCCAGCCATCCTTCGAGCCATCCATCCATCCATCCATCCAGCCAGCCATCCATCCATCCATCCATTTTTCCATCCAGCCATCCATCCAGCCATCCATCCATTCATTCAGCCATCCATCCATCAATTCATCCATACATCCAGCTATCCATCCATCCATTCATCCAGCCATCCATCCATCAATTCATCCATCCATCCACCCATCCATCCACCCATCCATCCAACCATCCATCCAGACATCCACCCATCCATCCATCCATCCATCCAGCCAGCCATCCATCCATCCCTCCATCCATCCAACCATCCACCCAGCCATCCATCCATCCATCCATCCAGCCATCCAGCCATTCAGCCATACATCCATCCAGCCATCCATCCATCCAGCCATCCATCCAGCCTTCCATCCATCCATCCATCAATCCATCCACCCATCCATCCAGCCATCCATCCAGCCAGCCATCCATCCATCCATCCATCCAGCCATCTATTCATCCATCCATCCAGCCATCCATCCAGCCATCCATCCAGCCATCCATCCATCCATCCAGCCATCCAGCCATCCATTCATCCAGCCAGCCATCCAGCCATCCAGCCATCCATCCATCCAGCCATCCATCCATCCATCCATCCCTCCAGCCAGCCATCCATCCAGCCATCCCTCCATCCAGCCATCCTTCCAGCCATCCATCCATCCATCCATCGCTCCCGCCAGCCATCCATCCAGCCATCCCTCCATCCAGCCATCCATACAGCCATCCACCCATCCCTCCAGCCAGACATCCATCCAGCCATCCCTCCATCCAGCCATCCATCCATCCATCCAGTCATTCCTCCATTTAGCCATCCATCCATCCATCTCTCCCGCCACCCATCCATCCAGCCATCCCTCCATCCAGCCATCCATCCAGCCATCCATCCAGCCATCCATCCAACCACCCATCCCTCCAACCAGCCATCCATCCAGCCATCCATCCAGCCATCCATCCATCCTGCCATCCAGCCATCCATCCATCCAGACAGCCATCCAGCCATCCAGCATTCCATCCATCCATCCATCCAGCCATCCATCCCTCCAGCCAACCATCCATCCAGCCATCCATCCATCCAGCCGTCCATCCAGCCATCCATTCATCCATCCATCCCTCCAGCCAGTCTTCCATCAAGCCATCCCTCCATCCAGCCATCCATTCAGCCATCCATCCATCCATCCATCCCTCCATC
>NC_092707.1:217739598-217742098 GCF_047496885.1 Scyliorhinus torazame
TTCATCCAGCCATCCAGCCATCCATCCATCCATCCATCAAGCCAGCCATCCATCCTGCCATTGATTCATCCATCCAACCAGCCATCCATCCAGCCATCCTTCGAGCCATCCATCCATCCAACCATCCATCCAGCAATCCATCCATCCATCCATTCTTCCATCCAGCCATCCATCCAGCCATCCATCCATCCATCCATCCATTCATCCAGCCATCCATCCATCAATTCATCCATACATCCAGCTATCCATCCATCCATCCATCCAGCTATACATCCATCCAGCCACCCATCCACCCATAACAGCCATCCAACCCTCCAGCCATCCATCCATCCATCCAACCATCCATCCATCCAGCCATCCATCCAACCATCCAGCCATCCATCCAGCCATCCATCCATCCAGCCATCCAGCCATCCATCCATCCATCCAACATTCCAGCCGTCCATCCATCCATGCATCCATCCATCCAGCCAGCCAGCAGGCCATCCATCCATGCATCCATCCAGCCATCCATCTATCCATCCATCCAGACATCCATCCATCCAGCCATCCAGCCATCCAGCCATCCATCCATCCATCCATCCAGCCGTCCATCCATCCAGCCAGACATCCATCCATCCATCCATCCATCCAGCCATCAATCAATCCAGGCATCCAGCCATCCAGCCATCCGTCCATCCATCCATCCAGCCATCCATCCACCCATAACAGCCATCCATCCATGCAGCCATCCATCCATCCATGCAGCCATCCATCCATCGAGCCATCCATCCATCCATGCAGCCATCCATCCATCCAGCCATCCATCCATCCATCCATCCATCCAGCCGTCCAACCAACCAGCCATCCAGCCATCTAGCCATCGAGCCATCCAGCCATCCATCCAGCCATCCATCCATCCATCCATCCATCGAAACCGCCATCCATCCATCCATCCATCCATTCATCCAGCCATCCAGCCATTCATCCATCCATCCATCCAGACATCCATCCATCCAGCCATCCATCCAGCCATCCATCCATCCATCCAGCCAGCCATCCATCCATCCAGCCAGCCATCCATCCGTCCATCCATCCAGCCATCCATCCATCCATCCATCCATCCAGCCAGCCATCCATCCATCCAGCCAACCATCCAGCCATCCTTCCATCCATCCATCCATCCATCGAAACCGCCATCCATCCATCCATTCATCCAGCCATCCAGCCATTCATCCATCCATCCATCCATCCAGCCATCCATCCATTCATCCATCCATCCAGCCATCCATCCATCCATCCAGCCACCCATTCACCCAGCCATCCATCCATCCATCCAGCCCTCCATCCATGCATCCATCCATCCAGCCAGCCAGCAGGCCATCCATCCATGCATCCATCCAGCCATCCATCCATCCATCCATCCAGACATCCATCCATCCAGCCATCCAGCCATCCAGCCATCCATCCATCCAGCCGTCCATCCATCCAGCCAGACATCCATCCATCCATCCATCCAGCCATCAATCAATCCAGGCATCCAGCCATCCAGCCATCCGTCCATCCATCCATCCAGCCATCCATCCACCCATAACAGCCATCCATCCATGCAGCCATCCATCCATCCATGCAGCCATCCATCCATCGAGCCATCCATCCATCCATCCAGCCATCCATCCATCCAGCCATCCATCCATCCATCCATCCATCCAGCCGTCCAACCAACCAGCCATCCAGCCATCGAGCCATCGAGCCATCCAGCCATCCATCCAGCCATACATCCATCCATCCAGCCAGCCATCCATCCATCCATCCATCCAGCCATCCATCCAACGATCCATCCATCCAGCCATTCATCCATCCATCCAGCCAGCGATCCATCAATCCATCCATCCATCCTGCCATCCATCCATTCTTTCCATCCAGCCATCCATCCATCCATCCATCCAGCCTTCCATCCAGCCATCCATCCATCCATCCATCCATCCATCCAGCCATCCATCCATCCATCCATTAATCCAGCTAGTCATCCAGCCATCCAACCAGCCATACATCCAACCATCCAGCCATCCAGCCATCCATCCAGCCATCCAGCCATCCATCCATTCATCCATCCATCCAGCCATCCATCCATCCATCCAGCCACCCATTCACCCAGCCATCCATCCATCCATCCAGCCCTCCATCCATGCATCCATCCATCCAGCCAGCCAGCCAATCATCTAGCCATCGAGCCATCCATAGAGCCATCCAGCCATCCATTCAGCCATCCAGCCATCCATCCATCCATCCAGCCATACATCCAGCGTCCAGCCATCCATCCAGCCAACCATTCAGCCATCCAGGCATCCATCCATCCATCCATCCATCCATCCAGTCATCCATCCATCCATCCATCCAGCCATCCATCCATCCAGCCATCCATCCACCCATAACAGCCATCCATCCATCCAGCCAGCCATCCATCCAGCCATCCATCCATCGAGCCGTCCATCCAGCCATCCATCCATCATCCAGCCAT
>NC_092707.1:217744598-217747098 GCF_047496885.1 Scyliorhinus torazame
AGCCATCCATCCATCCATCCAGCCATCCATCCATCCAGCCATCCATCCATCCATCCATCCATCCAGCCGTCCAACCAACCAGCCATCCAGCCATCTAGCCATCGAGCCATCCAGCCATCCATCCAGCCATCCATCCATCCATCCATCCATCGAAACCGCCATCCATCCATCCATCCATCCATTCATCCAGCCATCCAGCCATTCATCCATCCATCCATCCAGACATCCATCCATCCAGCCATCCATCCAGCCATCCATCCATCCATCCAGCCAGCCATCCATCCATCCAGCCAGCCATCCATCCGTCCATCCATCCAGCCATCCATCCATCCATCCATCCATCCAGCCAGCCATCCATCCATCCAGCCAACCATCCAGCCATCCATCCATCCATCCATCCATCGAAACCGCCATCCATCCATCCATCCATCCATTCATCCAGCCATCCACCCATTCATCCATCCATCCATCCATCCAGCCATCCATCCATTCATCCATCCATCCAGCCATCCATCCATCCATCCAGCCACCCATTCACCCAGCCATCCATCCATCCATCCAGCCCTCCATCCATGCATCCATCCATCCAGCCAGCCAGCAGGCCATCCATCCATGCATCCATCCAGCCATCCATCCATCCATCCATCCAGACATCCATCCATCCAGCCATCCAGCCATCCAGCCATCCATCCATCCATCCATCCAGCCGTCCATCCATCCAGCCAGACATCCATCCATCCATCCATCCATCCATCCAGCCATCAATCAATCCAGGCATCCAGCCATCCAGCCATCCGTCCATCCATCCATCCAGCCATCCATCCACCCATAACAGCCATCCATCCATGCAGCCATCCATCCATCCATGCAGCCATCCATCCATCGAGCCATCCATCCATCCATCCAGCCATCCATCCATCCAGCCATCCATCCATCCATCCATCCATCCAGCCGTCCAACCAACCAGCCATCCAGCCATCTAGCCATCGAGCCATCCAGCCATCCATCCAGCCATACATCCATCCATCCAGCCAGCCATCCATCCATCCATCCATCCAGCCATCCATCCAACGATCCATCCATCCAGCCATTCATCCATCCATCCAGCCAGCGATCCATCAATCCATCCATCCATCCTGCCATCCATCCATTCTTTCCATCCAGCCATCCATCCATCCATCCATCCAGCCTTCCATCCAGCCATCCATCCATCCATCCATCCAGCCATCCATCCATCCATCCATTAATCCAGCTAGTCATCCAGCCATCCAACCAGCCATACATCCAACCATCCAGCCATCCAGCCATCCATCCAGCCATCCAGCCATCCATCCATCCATCCAGCCAATCATCTAGCCATCGAGCCATCCATCCAGCCATCCAGCCATCCATTCAGCCATCCAGCCATCCATCCATCCATCCAGCCATACACCCAGCGTCCAGCCATCCATCCAGCCATCCAGCCAACCATTCAGCCATCCAGGCATCCATCCATCCATCCATCCATCCATCCAGTCATCCATCCATTCATCCATCCAGCCATCCATCCATCCAGCCATCCATCCACCCATAACAGCCATCCATCCATCCAGCCAGCCATCCATCCATCCAGCCATCCATCCATCGAGCCGTCCATCCAGCCATCCATCCATCATCCAGCCATCCATCCATCCATCCAGCCATCCAACCATCCATCCACCCATCCAGCCGTCCATCCATCCATCCATCCATCCATCCATCCATCCATCCATCCATCTAGCCATCCAGCCATCCATCCATCCAGCCATCCATCCATCCATGCAGCCATCCATCCATCCAGCCAGCCAGCCAGCCATCCACCCATCCATCCATCCATCCATCCAGCCATTCATCCATCCATACAGCCAGCCATCCATCCATCCATCCATCCATCCATATAGCCATCCATCCATTCTTTCCATCCAGCCATCCATCGATCCATCCGTCCATTCATCCAGCCATCCATCCAGCCATCCATCCATCCATCCATCCAGCCAGCCATCCATCCGTCCATCCATCCATCCAGCCATCCAGCCATCCATCCAGCCATCCATCCAGCCATTAATCCAGCCATCCAGCCACCCATCCATTCATCCATCCAGCCATTCATCCATCCATCCAGCCATCCGTCCATCCAGCCATCCATCCATCCATCCACCTATCCATCCATCCGTCTATCCATCCATCCATCCATCCATCCTTCCATCCATTCCGCCATCCATCCATCCATCCAGCCATCCATCCATCCATCCATCCATCCAGCCATCCATCCATTCTTTCCATCCAGCCATCCATCCATCCATCCATCCATCCATCCAGCCAGCCATCCATCCAGCCAACCAGCCATCCATCCAGCCATCCAGCCATCCATCCAGCCATCCAGCCATCCATTCATCCATCCATCCAGCTATACATCTAGCCATCGAGCCATCCATCCAGCCATCCAGCCATCCATTCAGCAATCCATCCATCCATCCATCCA
>NC_092707.1:218052098-218283239 GCF_047496885.1 Scyliorhinus torazame
TAGAGAGTGAATGAAGTGGGGGCGGATAGAGAGAGAATGGAGTGGGGACGGATAGAGAGAGAATGGAGTGTGGATGGATAGAGAGAGAATGGAGTGGGGACGGATAGAGAGAACGGGATGGGGATGGATAGAGGGGGAATGGAGTGGGGACGGATCGAGAGAATGGAGTGGGGACGGATAGAGAGGGAATGGAGTGGGCACGGACATAGAGGGAATGGAGTGGGGACGGAGAGAGCGGGAATGGAGTGGGGACGGATAGAGAGGGAATGGAGTGGGGACGGATAGAGAGGGAATGGAGTGGGGACGGATAGATAGGGAATGGATATAGCGCGGAATGGAGTCGGGACGGTTATAGATGGAATGGAGTGGGGACGGATAGAGAGAGAATGGAGTGGGGACGGCAGAAGAGAGAATGGAGTGGGGACGGATAAAGAGAGACTGGAGTGGCGCCGGATAGAGCGGGAATGGAGTGGGGACGGATAGAGAGGGAATGGAGTGGGGACGGATAGAGAGGGAATGGAGTGGGGGCGGATAGAGAGGGAATGGAGTGGGGACAGATAGAGAGTGAATGAAGTGGGTGCGGATAGAGAGGGAATGGAGTGGGGACGGATAGAGAGGGAATGGAGTGGGGACGGATAGAGAGAGAATGGAGTGGGGACGGATAGGGAGGGACTGGAGTGGGGACGGATAGGGAGGGAATGGAGTGGGGACGGATATAGCGCGGAATGTAGTCGGGACGGTTATAGATGGAATGGAGTGGGGACGGATAGAGAGAGAATGGAGTGGGGACGGCAGAAGAGAGAATGGAGTGGGGACGGATAAAGAGAGACTGGAGTGGCGCCGGATAGAGCGGGAATGGCATGGGGACGGATAGAGAGGGAATGGAGTGGGGGCGGATAGAGAGGGAATGGAGTGGGGACAGATAGAGAGTGAATGAAGTGGGTGCGGATAGAGAGGGAATGGAGTGGGGACGGATAGAGAGGGAATGGAGTGGGGACGGATAGAGAGAGAATGGAGTGGGGACGGATAGAAAGGGAATCGAGTGGGGACGGATGGAGAGGGAATGGAGTGGGGACGGATAGAAAGGGAATGGAGTGGGGACGGATGGAGAGGGAATGGAGTGGGGACGGATAGAGAGGGAATGGAGTGGGGATCGATAGAGAGAGAATGGAGTGGGGGCGGATAGAGAGGGAATGGAGTGGGGACGGATAGAGCGCGGAATGGAGTCGGGACCGTTAGAGATGGAATGGAGTGGGGACAGATAGAGAGAGAATGGAGTGGGGACGGCAGAAGAGAGAATGGAGTGGGGACGATAAAGAGAGACTGGAGTGGGGCCGGATAGAGAGAGAATGGAGTGGGGACGGATAGAGAGGGAATGGAGTGGGGTCGGATAGAGAGGGAATGGAGTGGGGATGGATAGAGTGGGAATGGAGTGGGGATGGATAGAGAGGGAATGGAGTGGGGACGGATAGACAGGGAATGGAGTAGGGACGGATAGAGAGAGAATGGAGTGGGGACGGATAGAGAGGGAATGGAGTGGGGACGGATAGCGAGGGAATGGAGTGGGGAAGGATAGAGCGGGAATGGAGTGGGGATGGATAGAGCGGGAATGGAGTGGGGACGGATCGAGAGGGAATGGAGTGGGGACGGAGAGAGAGAGAATAGAGTGGGGACGGATAGAGAGGGAATGGAGTGGGGACGGATAGAGAGGGAATGGAGTGGGGATGGATAGAGAGAGAATGGAATAGGAACGGATAGAAAGGGAATGGAGTGGGGACGGATGGAGAGAGAATGGACTGGGGACGTATGGAGAGAGAATGGAGTGGGGACGGATGGAGAGAGAAGGGAGTGGGGACGGATAGAGAGGGAATGAAGTGGGGATGGATAGAGAGGGAATGGAGTGGAGACGGATAGAGAGGGAATCGAGTGGGGACGGATAGAGAGAGAATGGATTGGGGACGGATCGAGAGGGAATCGAGTGGGGACGGATAGAGAGAGAATGGAGTGGGGACGGGTAGAGAGGGAATGGAGTGGGGACGGAGATAGATTGAATGGAGTGGGGACGGATAGAGAGGGAATGGAGTGGAGACGGATAGAGAGGGAATGGAGTGGGGACGAATAGAGAGGGAATGGAGTGGGGACGGAGAGAGAGAGAATGGAGCGGGGACGGATAGAGGGAGAATGGAGTGGGGACGGAAGAGAGAGAATGGAGTGGGGACGGATAGAGAGAGAATGGAGTGGGGACGGATAGAGAGGGAATGGAGTGGGGACGGATAGAGAATGGAGTGGGGACGGATAGAGAGGGAATGGAGTGGGAACAGAGAGAGAGAGAATAGAGTGGGGACGGATAGAGAGGGAATGGAGTGGGGACGGATAGAGAGGGAATGGAGTGGGGATGGATAGAGAGAGAATGGAGTGGGGATGGATGGAGAGAGAATGGAGTGGGGACGGATAGAGAGAGAAGGGAGTGGGGACGGATAGAGAGGGAATGGAGTGGGGATGGATGGAGCGGGAATGGAGTGGGGATGGATAGAGCGGGAATGGATTGAGAGGGAATGGAGTGGGGAGGGATGGAGAGTGAATGGAGTGGGGTCGGATAGAGAGAGAATGGAATGGGGTCGGAGAGAGAGAGAATCGAGTTTGGAGGGATAGATCGGAAATGGAGTGGGGACGGATAGAGAGGGAATGGAGTGGGGACGGATAGAGAGAGAATGGAGTAGGGACGGATAGAGAGGGAATGGAGTGGGGACGGATAGAGAGAGAATGGAGTGGGGACGGACAGAGATGGAATGGAGTGGGGACGGATAGAAAGGGAATGGAGTGGGGACGGATAGAGAGAGAATGGAGTAGGGACGGATAGAAAGGGAATGGAGTGGGGACGGATGGAGAGAGAAGGGAGTGGCGACGGATGGAGAGAGAAGGGAGTGGGGACGGAGAGAGAGGGAATGGAGTGGGGATGGATAGAGCGGGAATGGAGTGGGGACGGATAGAGAGGGAATGGAGTGGGGACGGATAGAGAGGGAATGGAGTGGGGACGGATAGAGAGAGAATTGAGTGGGGACGGATAGAGAGAGAATGCAGTGGGGACAGCAGAAGAGAGAATGGATTGGTGACGGATCGAGAGAGAATGGAGTGGGGACGGATACAGATAAAATGGAGTGGGGACAGATAGAGAGGGAATGGAGTGGGGACGGATAGATAGAGAATGGAGTGGGGACAGATAGAGAGGGAATGGAGTGGGGATGGATAGAGAGAGAATGGATTGGGACAGATAGAGAGGGAATGGAGTGGGGACAGATAGAGAGAGAATGGAGTGGGGATGGATAGAGAGGGAATGGAGTGGGGACGGATAGAAAGGGAATGGAGTGGGGACGGATTGAGAGAATGGAGTGGGGACGGATCGAGATTGAATGGAGTGGGGACGGATAGAGAGAATGGAGTGGGGACGGCAGAAGAGAGAATGGAGTGGGGACGGGAGAAGAGAGAATGGAGTGGGGACGGATAGAGCGGGAATGGAGTGGGGACGGATAGAGAGAGAATGGAGTGGGGACGGATAGAGAGGGAATGGAGTGGGGACGGATAGAGAGGGAATGGAGTGGGGATGGATCGAGTGGGAATGGAGTGGGGACAGATAGAGAGGGAATCGAGTGGGGACGGATAGAGAGAGAATGGATTGGGGACGGATAGAGAGGGAATCGAGTGGGGACGGATAGAGAGAGAATGGAGTGGGGACGGATAGAGCGGGAATGAAGTGGGGACGGATAGATATGGAATGGAGTTGGGACGGATGGAGAGAGAATGGAGTGGGGGCGGATAGAGAAAAAATGGTGTGCGGACGGGTCGAGAGGGAATGAAGTGGGGACGGAGATAGATTGAATGGAGTGGGGACGGATAGAGAGAGAATGGAGTGGGGACGGATCGAGAGAGGATGGAGCGGGGACGGATAGAGAGAGAATGGAGTGGGGACGGATAGAGAGAGAATGGAGTGGGGACGGATAGAGGGAGAATGGAGTGGGGACGGAAGAGAGGGAATGGAGTCGGGGCAGATAGAGAGAATGGAGTGGGGACGGATCGAGAGGGAATGGAGTGGATGGAGTGGGGACGGATAGAGAGCGAATGGAGTGGGGATGGATAGAGAGAGAATGGAGTGGGGACGGATGGAGAGGGAATGCAGTGAGGACGGATAGAGAGGGAATGGAGTGGGGACGGATAGAGAGAGAATGGAGTGGGGAAGGATATAGAGAGAATGGAGTGGGGATGGATAGAGAGAGAATGGAGTGGGGACGGATAGAGAGAGAATGGAGTGGGGACGGATTGAGACAGAATGAAGTGGGGACGGATAGAGAGAGAATGGAGTGGGTACGGATAGAGAGAGAATGGAGTGGGGATGGATAAAGAGAGAATGGACTGGGGACGGATAGAGAGGGAATGGAGTGGGGACGGATAGAGAGGGAATGAAGTGGCGACGGATAGAGAGAGAATGGAGTGGGGACGGATAGAAAGGGAATGGAGTGGATACGGATGGAGAGAGAATGGAGTGGGGACGGATAGAGCGGGAATGGAGTGGGGACAGATTGAGAGAATGGAGTGGGGACGAATAGAGAGAATGGAGTGAGGACGGCAGAAGAGAGAATGGAGTGGGGACGGGAGAAGAGAGAATGGAGTGGGGACGGATAGAGCGGGAATGGAGTGGGGACGGATAGAGAGAGAATGGTGTGGGGACGGATAGACAGGGAATGGATTGGGGACGGTATAGAGGGAATGGAGTGGGGACGGTAGAGAGGGAATGGAGTGGGGACAGATAGAGGGAATAGAGTGGGGTCGGATAGAGAGAGAATGGAGTGGGGACGGATAGAGAGGGAATGGTGTGGGGTTGGATGGAGCGGGAATGGAGTGGCGATGGATAGAAATGAGAAGGGAGTGGGGACGGATAGAGAGGGAATGGAGTGGGGATGGATAGAGCGGGAATGGAGTGGGGATGGATAGAGCGGGAATGGAGTGGGGACGGATAGAGAGGGAATGGAGTGGGGATGGATAGAGAGAGAATGGAATAGGAACGGATAGAAAGGGAATGGAGTGGGGACGGATGGAGAGAGAAGGGAGTGGGGACGGATAGAGAGGGAATGGAGTGGGGATGGACAGAGTGGGAATGGAGTGGGGACGGATAGCGAGAGAATGGAGTGGGGACGGATAGCGAGAAAATGGAGTGGGGACGGAGAGAGAGGGAATGAAGTGGGGATGGATAGAGAGGGAATGGAGTGGAGACGGATAGAGAGGGAATCGAGTGGGGACGGATAGAGAGAGAATGGATTGTGGACGGATCGAGAGGGAATCGAGTGGGGACGGATAGAGAGAGAATGGAGTGGGGACGGGTAGAGAGGGAATGGAGTGGGGACGGAGATAGATTGAATGGAGTGGGGACGGATAGAGAGAGAATGGAGTGGGGACGGATCGAGAGAGGATGGAGCGGGGACGGATAGAGAGAGAATGGAGTGGGGACGGAGAGAGAGAGAATGGAGCGGGGACGGACAGAGGGAGAATGGAGTGGGGACGGAAGAGAGGGAATGGAGTCGGGGCAGATAGAGAGAATGGAGTGGGGACGGATAGAGAGGGAATGGAGTGGGGACGGATAGAGAATGGAGTGGGGACGGATAGAGAGGGAATGGAGTGGGAACAGAGAGAGAGAGAATAGAGTGGGGACGGATAGAGAGGGAATGGAGTGGGGACGGATAGAGAGGGAATGGAGTGGTGATGGATAGAGAGAGAATGGAATAGGAACGGATAGAAAGGGAATGGAGTGGGGACGAATGGAGAGAGAATGGAGTGGGGACGGATAGAGAGAGAAGGGAGTGGGGACGGATAGAGAGGGAATGGAGTGGGGATGGATAGAGCGGGAATGGAGTGGGGATGGATAGAGCGGGAATAGATTGAGAGGGAATGGAGTGGGGAGGGATGGAGAGTGAATGGAGTGGGGTCGGATAGAGAGAGAATTGAATGGGGTCGGATAGAGAGAGAATCGAGTTTGGAGGGATAGATCGGGAATGGAGTGGGGACGGATAGAGAGGGAATGGAGTGGGGACGGATAGAGAGAGAATGGAGTAGGGACGGATAGAGAGGGAATGGAGTGGGGACGGATAGAGAGAGAATGGAGTGGGGACGGACAGAGATGGAATGGAGTGGGGACGGATAGAAAGGGAATGGAGTGGGGACGGATAGAGAGAGAATGGAGTAGGGACGGATAGAAAGGGAATGGAGTGGGGACGGATGGAGAGAGAAGGGAGTGGGGACGGATGGAGAGAGAAGGGAGTGGGGACGGATAGAGAGGGAATGGAGTGGGGATGGATAGAGCGGGAATGGAGTGGGGACGGATAGAGAGGGAATGGAGTGGGGACGGATAGAGAGGGAATGGAGTGGGGACGGATAGAGAGAGAATTGAGTGGGGACGGATAGAGAGAGAATGCAGTGGGGACAGCAGAAGAGAGAATGGAGTGGGGACGGATCGAGAGAGAATGGAGTGGGGACGGATACAGATAAAATGGAGTGGGGCAGATAGAGAGGGAATGGAGTGGGGACGGATAGATAGAGAATGGAGTGGGGACAGATAGAGAGGGAATGGAGTGGGGAAGGATAGAGAGGGAATGGAGTGGGGACAGATAGAGAGAGAATGGAGTGGGGATGGATAGAGAGGGAATGGAGTGGGGACGGATAGAAAGGGAATGGAGTGGGGACGGATTGAAAGAATGGAGTGGGGACGGATCGAGATTGAATGGAGTGGGGACGGATAGAGAGAATGGAGTGGGGACGGCAGAAGAGAGAATGGAGTGGGGACGGGAGAAGAGAGAATGGAGTGGGGACGGATAGAGCGGGAATGGAGTGGGGACGGATAGAGAGAGAATGGAGTGGGGACGGATAGAGAGGGAATGGAGTGGGGACGGATAGAGAGGGAATGGAGTGGGGATGGATCGAGTGGGAATGGAGTGGGGACAGATAGAGAGGGAATGGAGTGGAGACGGATAGAGAGGGAATGGAGTGGGGACGAATAGAGAGGGAATGGAGTGGCGAAGGTTAGAGAGAGAATGGAGTGGGGAGGGAAAGAGAGAGAATGGAGTGGGGACGGATATAGAGAGAATGGAGTGGGGACGGATAGAGAGAGAATGGAGTGGGGACGGATAGAAAGGGAATGGAGTGGGGACGGATGGAGAGAGAATGGAGTGGGGACGGATAGAGAGAGAAGGGAGTGGGGACGGATAGAAAGGGAATGGAGTGGGGACGGATGGAGAGAGAAGGGAGTGGGGACGGATGGAGAGAGAAGGGAGTGGGGACGGATAGAGAGGGAATGGAGTGGGGATGGATAGAGCGGGAATGGAGTGGGGACGGATAGAGAGGGAATGGAGTGGGGACGGATAGAGAGGGAATGGAGTGGGGACGGATAGAGAGAGAATTGAGTGGGGACGGATAGAGAGAGAATGCAGTGGGGACAGCAGAAGAGAGAATGGAGTGGGGACGGATCGAGAGAGAATGGAGTGGGGACGGATACAGATAAAATGGAGTGGGGCAGATAGAGAGGGAATGGAGTGGGGACGGATAGATAGAGAATGGAGTGGGGACAGATAGAGAGGGAATGGAGTGGGGAAGGATAGAGAGGGAATGGAGTGGGGACAGATAGAGAGAGAATGGAGTGGGGATGGATAGAGAGGGAATGGAGTGGGGACGGATAGAAAGGGAATGGAGTGGGGACGGATTGAAAGAATGGAGTGGGGACGGATCGAGATTGAATGGAGTGGGGACGGATAGAGAGAATGGAGTGGGGACGGCAGAAGAGAGAATGGAGTGGGGACGGGAGAAGAGAGAATGGAGTGGGGACGGATAGAGCGGGAATGGAGTGGGGACGGATAGAGAGAGAATGGAGTGGGGACGGATAGAGAGGGAATGGAGTGGGGACGGATAGAGAGGGAATGGAGTGGGGATGGATCGAGTGGGAATGGAGTGGGGACAGATAGAGAGGGAATGGAGTGGAGACGGATAGAGAGGGAATGGAGTGGGGACGAATAGAGAGGGAATGGAGTGGCGAAGGTTAGAGAGAGAATGGAGTGGGGAGGGAAAGAGAGAGAATGGAGTGGGGACGGATATAGAGAGAATGGAGTGGGGACGGATAGAGAGAGAATGGAGTGGGGACGGATAGAAAGGGAATGGAGTGGGGACGGATGGAGAGAGAATGGAGTGGGGACGGATAGAGAGAGAAGGGAGTGGGGACGGATAGAGAGGGAATGGAGTGGGGATGGATGGAGCGGGAATGCAGTGGGAACGGATAGAGAGGGAATGGAGTGTGTACGGATAGCGAGGGAATGGAGTGGGGACGGAGAGAGAGGGAATGGAGTGAGGACGGATAGAGAGAGAATGGAGTGGGGACGGATAGAGAGGGAATGGAGTGGGGACGGATAGAGAGAGAATTGAGTGGGGACGGATAAAGAGACAATGGAGTAGGGACGGATTGAAAGGGAATGGAGTGGGGACGGATAATGAGAAACTGAAGTGTGGATGGATAGAGCAGGAATGGAGTGGGGACGGATGGAGAGAGAATGGAGTGGGGGCGGATAGAGCGGGAATGGTGTGGGGACGGAATGAGAGAATGGAGTGGGGACGGATAGAGAGAGAATGGAGTGGGGACGGATAGAGAGAATGGAGTGGGGACGGCAGAAGAGAGAATGGAGTGGGGACGGGAGAAGAGAGAATGGAGTGGGGACGGATAGAGCGGGAATGGAGTGGGGACGGATAGAGAGAGAATGGAGTGGAGACGGATAGAGAGGGAATGGAGTGGGGACGGTAGAGAGGGAATGGAGTGGGGACGGATAGAGAGAGAATGGAGTGGGGACGGATAGAGAGGGAATGGAGTGGGGACGGTAGAGAGGGAATGGAGTGGGGACGGATAGAGAGGGAATAGAGTGGGGACGGATGGAGAGAGAATGGAGTGGGTACGGATAGAGAGAGAATGGAGTGGGGATGGATAGAGAGAGAATGGAGTGGGGACGGTAGAGAGGCAATGGAGCGGGGACGGATAGAGAGGGAATAGAGTGGGGACGGATAGAGAGAGAATGGAGTGGGGACGGTAGAGAGGGAATGGAGTGGGGACGGATAGAGAGGGAATAGAGTGGGGACGGATAGAAAGAGAATGGTGTGGGGACGGATTGAGAGAGAATGGAGTGGGGACGGATAGAGAGAGAATGGAGTGGGGACGGATAGAGAGAGAATGGAGTGGGGACGGTAGAGAGGGAATGGTGCGGGGACGGATAGAGAGGGAATAGAGTGGGCACGGATAGAGAGAGAATGGAGTGGGGATGGATAAAGAGAGAATGGAGTGGGAACGGATAGAGAGAATGGAGTGGGGACGGATAGAGAGGGAATGGAGTGGGGACGGTAGAGAGAGAATGGAGTGGGGACGGATAATGAGAAACTGAAGTGTGGACGGATAGAGCGGGAATGGAGTGGGGACGGATAGAGAGGGAATGGAGTGGGGACGGATAGAGAGAGAATTGAGTGGGGACGGATAGAGAGAGAATGCAGTGGGGACAGTAGAAGAGAGAATGGAGTGGGGACGGATCGAGAGAGAATGGAGTGGGGACGGATACAGATAAAATGGAGTGGGGACAGATAGAGAGGGAATGGAGTGGGGACGGATAGATAGAGAATGGAGTGGGGACAGATAGAGAGGGAATGGAGTGGGGATGGATAGAGAGAGAATGGATTGGGACAGATAGAGAGGGAATGGAGTGGGGACAGATAGAGAGAGAATGGAGTGGGGATGGATCGAGAGGGAATGGAGTGGGGACGGATAGAGAGCGAATGGAGTGGGGATGGATAGAGAGAGAATGGAGTGGGGACGGATGGAGAGGGAATGGAGTGAGGACGGATAGAGAGGGAATGGAGTGGGGACGGATAGAGAGAGAATGGAGTGGGGAAGGATATAGAGAGAATGGAGTGGGGATGGATAGAGAGAGAATGGAGTGGGGACGGACAGAGAGAGAATGGAGTGGGGACGGATAGAGACAGAATGAAGTGGGGACGGATAGAGAGAGAATGGAGTGGGTACGGATAGAGAGAGAATGGAGTGGGGATGGATAAAGAGAGAATGGACTGGGGACGGATAGAGAGGGAATGGAGTGGGGACGGATAGAGAGGGAATGAAGTGGGGACGGATAGAGAGAGAATGGAGTGGGGACGGATAGAAAGGGAATGGAGTGGAGACGGATGGAGAGAGAATGGAGTGGTGACGGATAGAGCGGGAATGGAGTGGGGACAGATTGAGAGAATGGAGTGGGGACGAATAGAGAGAATGGAGTGGGGACGGCAGAAGAGAGAATGGAGTGGGGACGGGAGAAGAGAGAATGGAGTGGGGACGGATAGAGCGGGAATGGAGTGGGGACGGATAGAGAGAGAATGGTGTGGGGACGGATAGACAGGGAATGGATTGGGGACGGTATAGAGGGAATGGAGTGGGACGGTAGAGAGGGAATGGAGTGGGGACAGATAGAGGGAATAGAGTGGGGACGGATAGAGAGAGAATGGAGTGGGGACGGATAGGGAGAGAATGGAGTGGGGACGGATAGAGAGAGAATGGAGTGGGGACGTTAGAGAGGGAATGGAGCAGGGACGGATAGAGAGGGAATGGAGTGGGGACGGTAGAGAGGGAATGGAGTGGGGACGGATAGAGAGGGAATGGAGTGGGGAAGGCAGAAGAGAGAATGGAGTGGGGACGGGTGAAGAGAGAATGGAGTGGGGACGGAATAAGCGGGAATGGAGTGGGGACGGATAGAGAGAGAATGGAGTGGGGACGGTAGAGAGGGAATGGAGTGGGGACGGATAGAGAGGGAATGGAGTGGGGATGGTAGAGAGGGAATGGAGTGGGGACGGATAGAGAGGGAATATTGTGGGGACGGATAGAGAGAGAATGGAGTGGGGACCGTTAGAGAGAGAATTGAGTGGGGACGGATAGAGAGAGAATTGAGTGGGGACGGTAGCGGGAATGGAGCGGGGATGGATAGAGAGGGAATAGAGTTGGGACGGATAGAGAGAGAATGGAGTGGGGACGGATAGAGAGAGAATGGAGTGGGGACGGATAGAGAGGGAATGGAGTATGGATGGCAGAAGAGAGAATGGAGTGTAGACGGGAGAAGAGAGAATGGAGTGGGGATGGATAGAGCGGGAATGGAGTGGGGACGGATAGAGAGAGAATGGAGTGGTGTTGGATAGAGAGGGAATGGAGTGGGGATGGTAGATAGGGAATGCACTGGGGACGGAAAGAGAGAGAATGGAGTGATGACGGATAGAGAGAGAATGGAGTGGGGACGGATAGAGAGAGAATGGAGTGGGGACGGATAGAGAGGGAAGGGAGTGGGGACGGTAGAGAAGGAATGGAGTGGGGACGGATAAAGAGGGAATGGAGTGGGGACGTTAGAGACGGAATGGAGTGGGGACGGATAGAGAGAGAATGGAGTGGGGACGGATAGAAAGGGAATGGAGTGGAGACGGATGGAGAGAGAATGGAGTGGTGACGGATAGAGAGAGAATGGAGTGGGGACGGATAGAGATGGAATGGAGTGGGGATGGATCGAGTGGCAATGGAGCGTGGACAGATAGAGAGGGAATGGAGTGGGGACGGATAGAGAGGGAATGGAGTGGGGAAGGTTAGAGAGAGAATGGAGTGGGGACGGATAGAAAGGGAATGGAGTGGGGACGGATGTAGAGAGAATGGAGTGGGGACGGATAGAGAGAGAAGGGAGTGGGGACGGATAGAGAGGGAATGGAATGGGGACGGATAGAGAGGGAATGGAGTGTGTACGGATGGAGAGAGAATGGAGTGGGGACGGATAGAGCGGGAATGGAGTGGGGACAGATTGAGAGAATGGAGTGGGGACGAATAGAGAGAATGGAGTGGGGACGGCAGAAGAGAGAATGGAGTGGGGACGGGAGAAGAGAGAATGGAGTGGGGACGGATAGAGCGGGAATGGAGTGGGGACGGATAAAGAGAGAATGGTGTGGGGACGGATAGACAGGGAATGGATTGGGGACGGTATAGAGGGAATGGAGTGGGGACGGTAGAGAGGGAATGGAGTGGGGACAGATAGAGGGAATAGAGAGGGGACGGATAGAGAGAGAATGGAGTGGGGACGGATAGGGAGAGAATGGAGTGGGGACGGATAGAGAGGGAATGGAGTGGGGACGTTAGAGAGGGAATGGAGCAGGGACGGATAGAGAGGGAATAGAGTGGGGACGGATAGAGAGAGAATGGGATGGGGACGGATAGAGGGGGAATGAAGTCGGGACGGATGGAGAGAGAATGGTGTGGGGGCGGATAGAGCGGGAATGGTGTGGGGACAGATTGAGAGAATGGAGTGAGGACGGATAGAGAGAGAATGGAGTGGGGACGGATAGAGAGAATGCAGTGGGGAGGGCAGAAGAGAGAATGGAGTGGGGACGGGAGAAGAGAGAATGGAGTGGGGACGGATAGAGCGGGAATGGAGTGGGGACGGATAGAGAGAGAATGGAGTGGAGACGGATAGAGAGGGAATGGAGTGGGGACGGTAGAGAGGGAATGGAGTGGGGACGGATAGAGAGAGAATGGAGTGGGGACGGATAGAGAGGGAATGGAGTGGGGACGGTAGAAAGGGAATGGAGTGGGGATGGATAGAGAGGGAATAGAGTGGGGACGGATGGAGAGAGAATGGAGTGGGGACGGATAGAGAGAGAATGGAGTGGGGATGGATAGAGAGAGAATGGAGTGGGGACGGTAGAGAGGCAATGGAGCGGGGACGGATAGAGAGGGAATAGAGTGGGGACTGATAGAGAGAGAATGGAGTGGGGACGGATAGAGAGGGAATGGAGTGGGGACGGTAGAGAGGGAATGGAGTGGGGATGGATAGAGAGGGAATAGAGTGGGGACGGATGGAGAGAGAATGGAGTGGGGACGGATAGAGAGAGAATGGAGTGGGGATGGATAGAGAGAGAATGGAGTGGGGACGGTAGAGAGGCAATGGAGCGGGGACGGATAGAGAGGGAATAGAGTGGGGACTGATAGAGAGAGAATGGAGTGGGGACGGTAGTGAGGGAATGGAGTGGGGACGGATAGAGAGGGAATAGAGTGGGGACGGATAGAAAGAGAATGGTGTGGGGACGGATAGAGAGAGAATGGAGTGGGGACGGATAGAGAGAGAATGGAGTGGGGACGGATAGAGAGAGAATGGAGTGGGGACGGTAGAGAGGGAATGGAGCGGGGACGGATAGAGAGGGAATAGAGTGGGCACGGATAGACAGAGAATGGAGTGGGGATGGATAAAGAGAGAATGGAGTGGGAATGGATAGAGAGAATGGAGTGGGGACGGATAGAGAAGGAATGGAGTGGGGACGGTAGAGACGGAATGGAGTGGGGACGGATAGAGAGTGAATGGAGTGGGGACGGATAGAGAGGGAATGGAGTAGGGACGGTAGAGAGGATACAGAGTGGGGACGGATAGAGAGGGAATAGAGTGGGGATGGATAGCGAGAGAATGGAGTGGGGACGGATAGAGAGACAATGTATTGGGGACGGATAGAGACAGAATGGTGTGGGGACGGGAGAGAGGGAATGGAGCGGGGACGGATAGAGAGGGAATAGAGAGGGAACGGATAGAGAGCGAATGGAGTGGGGACGGATAAGAGAGAATGGCGTGGGGACGGATTGAGAGAGAATGGCGTGGGGACGGATAGAGGGGAAATAAGGGTGGACGGATAGAGAGGGAATGAAGTGGGGACGGATGGAGAGAGAATGGAGTGGGGACGGATAGAGCGGCAATGGAGTGGGGACGGATTGAGAGAATGGAGTGGGGACGGATAGAGAGAGAATGGAGTGGGGACGGATAGAGAGAATGGAGTGGGGAAGGCAGAAGAGAGAATGGAGTGGGGACGGGTGAAGAGAGAATGGAGTGGGGACGGAATAAGCGGGAATGGAGTGGGGACGGATAGAGAGAGAATGGAGTGGGGACGGTAGAGAGGGAATGGAGTGGGGACGGATAGAGAGGGAATGGAGTGGGGATGGGAGAGAGGGAATGGAGTGGGGACGGATAGAGAGGGAATATTGTGGGGACGGATAGAGAGAGAATGGTGTGGGGACGGATAGAGAGAGAATTGAGTGGGGACGGATAGAGAGAGAATTGAGTGGGGACGGTAGAGGGAATGGAGCGGGGATGGATAGAGAGGGAATAGAGTTGGGACGGATAGAGAGAGAATGGAGTGGGGACGGATAGAGAGAGAATGGAGTGGGGACGGATAGAGAGGGAATGGAGTATGGATGGCAGAAGAGAGAATGGAGTGTAGACGGGAGAAGAGAGAATGGAGTGGGGATGGATAGAGCGGGAATGGAGTGGGGACGGATAGAGAGAGAATGGAGTGGAGTTGGAGAGAGAGGGAATGGAGTGGGGATGGTAGAGAGGGAATGCACTGGGGACGGAAAGAGAGAGAATGGAGTGATGACGGATAGAGAGAGAATGGAGTGGGGACGGATAGAGAGAGAATGGAGTGGGGACGGATAGAGAGGGAATGGAGTGGGGACGGATAGAGAGAGAATGGAGTGGGGACGGATAGAAAGGGAATGGAGTGGAGACGGATGGAGAGAGAATGGAGTGGTGACGGATAGAGAGAGAATGGAGTGGGGACGGATAGAGATGGAATGGAGTGGGGACGGATAGAGATGGAATGGAGTGGGGATGGATCGAGTGGCAATGGAGCGGGGACAGATAGAGAGGGAATGGAGTGGGGACGGATAGAGAGGGAATGGAGTGGGGAAGGTTAGAGAGAGAATGGAGTGGGGACGGATAGAAAGGGAATGAAGTGGAGACGGATGTAGAGAGAATGGAGTGGGGACGGATAGAGAGGGAATGGAGTGTGTACGGATAGCGAGGGAATGGAGTGAGGACGGAGAGAGGGGGAATGGAGTGAGGACGGATAGAGAGAGAATGGAGTGGGGACGGATGGGGAGAGAATGGAGTGGGGACGGATAGAGTGAGAATGGAGTGGGGATGGATAGAGAGATAAGGGAGTGGGGACGGATAGAGAGGGAATGGAGTGGGGATGGATGGAGCGGGAATGGAGTGGGGACGGATCGAGAGGGAATGGAGTGTGTACGGATAGCGAGGGAATGGAGTGGGGACGGACAGAGAGGGAATGGAGTGGGCAGTGATAGATCGGGAATGGAGTGGGGACAGATAGAGAGGGAATGGAGTGGGGACGGATGGAGAGAGAATGGAGTGGGGACGGTTAGAGAGAGAATGGAGTGGGGACGGATAGGGAGGGAATGGAGTGGGGACGGATATAGAGAGAATGGAATGCGGACGGATAGAGAGAGAATGGAGTGGGGACGGACAGAGAGGGAATGGAATGGGGATGGATCGTGTGGGAATGGAGTGGGGACGGATAGAGAGGGAATGGAGTGGGGATGGTTAGAGAGAGAATGGAGTTGGGACGGATAGGGAGAGAATGGAGTGGGGAAGGATAGAGAGAGAATGGGGTGGGGACGGTAGAGACGGAATGGAGTGGGGACGGATAGAGAGAGAATGGAGTGGGGACGGATAGAGAGGGAATGGAGTGGGGACGGTAGAGAGGGTATGGAGTGGGGACAGATAGAGAGGGAAGAGAGTGGGGACGGATAGAGAGAGAATGGAGTGGGGACGGATAGAGAGAGAATGGAGTGGGGACGGATAGAGAGAATGGGATGGGGACGGATAGAGGGGGAATGAAGTGGGAATGGATAGAGAGGGAATGGAGTGGGGATGGTAGAGAGGGAATGGAGTGGGGACGGATAGAGAGGGAATATTGTGGGCACGGATAGAGAGAGAATGGAGTGGGGACGGATAGAGAGAGAATTGAGTGGGGACGGATAGAGAGAGAATTGGGTGGGGACGGTAGAGGGAATGGAGCGGGGATGGATAGAGAGGGAATAGAGTTGGGACGGATAGAGAGAGAATGGAGTGGGGACGGATAGAGAGAGAATGGAGTGGGGACGGATAGAGAGGGAATCGAGTATGGATGGCAGAAGAGAGAATGGAGTGTGGACGGGAGAAGAGAGAATGGAGTGGGGATGAATAGAGCGGGAATGGAGTGGGGACGGATAGAGAGAGAATGGAGTGGAGTTGGATAGAGAGGGAATGGAGTGGGGACGGTAGAGAGGGAATGCACTGGGGACGGAAAGAGAGAGAATGGAGTGTGTACGGATAGCGAGGGAATGGAGTGAGGACGGAGAGAGAGGGAATGGAGTGAGGACGGATAGAGAGAGAATGGAGTGGGGACGGATGGGGAGAGAATGGAGTGGGGACGGATAGAGAGAGAATGGAGTGGGGACGGATAGAGAGATAAGGGAGTGGGGACGGATAGAGAGGGAATGGAGTGGGGATGGATGGAGCGGGAATGGAGTAGGGACGGATAGAGAGGGAATGGAGTGTGTACGGATAGCGAGGGAATGGAGTGGGGACGGACAGAGAGGGAATGGAGTGGGCAGTGATAGATCGGGAATGGAGTGGGGACAGATAGAGAGGGAATGGAGTGGGGACGGATGGAGAGAGAATGGAGTGGGGACGGTTAGAGAGAGAATGGAGTGGGGACGGATAGGGAGGGAATGGAGTGGGGACGGATATAGAGAGAATGGAATGCGGACGGATAGAGAGAGAATGGAGTGGGGACGGACAGAGAGGGAATGGAATGGGGATGGATCGTGTGGGAATGGAGTGGGGACGGATAGAGAGGGAATGGAGTGGGGATGGTTAGAGAGAGAATGGAGTTGGGACGGATAGGGAGAGAATGGAGTGGGGAAGGATAGAGAGAGAATGGGGTGGGGACGGTAGAGACGGAATGGAGTGGGGACGGATAGAGAGAGAATGGAGTGGGGACGGATAGAGAGGGAATGGAGTGGGGACGGTAGAGAGGGTATGGAGTGGGGACAGATAGAGAGGGAATAGAGTGGGGACGGATAGAGAGAGAATGGAGTGGGGACGGATAGAGAGAGAATGGAGTGGGGACGGATAGAGAGAGAATGGAGTGGGGACGGATAGAGAGAATGGGATGGGGACGGATAGAGGGGGAATGAAGTGGGGATGGATAGAGTGGGAATGGAGTGGGGATGGTAGAGAGGGAATGGAGTGGGGACGGATAGAGAGGGAATATTGTGGGCACGGATAGAGAGAGAATGGAGTGGGGACGGATAGAGAGAGAATTAAGTGGGGACGGATAGAGAGAGAATTGAGTGGGGACGGTAGAGGGAATGGAGCGGGGATGGATAGAGAGGGAATAGAGTTGGGACGGATAGAGAGAGAATGGAGTGGGGACGGATAGAGAGAGAATGGAGTGGGGACGGATAGAGAGGGAATCGAGTATGGATGGCAGAAGAGAGAATGGAGTGTGGACGGGAGAAGAGAGAATGGAGTGGGGATGAATAGAGCGGGAATGGAGTGGGGACGGATAGAGAGAGAATGGAGTGGAGTTGGATAGAGAGGGAATGGAGTGGGGACGGTAGAGGGGGAATGCACTGGGGACGGAAAGAGAGAGAATGGAGTGATGACGGATAGTGCGAGAATGGAGTGGGGACGGATAGAGAGAGAATGGAGTGGGGACGGATAGAGAGGGAATGGAGTGGGGACGGTAGAGAAGGAATGGAGTGGGGACGGATAAAGAGGGAATGGAGTGGGGACGGTAGAGAGGGAATGGAGTGGGGACGGATAGAGAGAGAATGGAGTGGGGACGGATAGAAAGGGAATGGAGTGGAGACGGATGGAGAGAGAATGGAGTGGTGACGGATAGAGAGAGAATGGAGTGGGGACGGATAGAGATGGAATGGGTTGGGTCGGATAGAGATGGAATGGAGTGGGGATGGATCGAGTGGCAATGGAGTGGGGACAGATAGAGAGGGAATGGAGTGGAGACGGATAGAGAGGGAATGGAGTGGGGACGGATAGAGAGGGAATGGAGTGGGGAAGGTTAGAGAGAGAATGGAGTGGGGACGGATAGAAAGGGAATGGAGTGGGGACGGATGTAGAGGGAATGGAGTGGGGACGGATAGAGAGAGAAGGGAGTGGGGACGGATAGAGAGGGAATGGAGTGGGGACGGATAGAGAGGGAATGGAGTGTGTACGGATAGCGAGGGAATGGAGTGAGGACGGAGAGAGAGGGAATGGAGTGAGGACGGATAGAGAGAGAATGGAGTGGGGACGGATGGAGAGAGAATGGAGTGGGGACGGATAGAGAGAGAATGGAGTGGGGATGGATAGAGAGATAAGGGAGTGGGGACGGATAGAGAGTGAATGGAGTGGGGATGGATGGAGCGAGAATGGAGTGGGGGCGGATAGAGAAAAAATGGTGTGGGGACAGGTAGAGAGGGAATGGAGTGGGGACGGAGAAAGATTGAATGGAGTGGGGACGGATAGAGAGAGAATGGAGTGGGGACGGATCGAGAGGGGATGGAGCGGGGACGGATAGAGAGAGAATGGAGTGGGGACGGATAGAGAGAGAATGGAGCGGGGACGGATAGAGGGAGAATGGAGTGGGGATAGATGGAGAGGGAATGGAGTGGTGACGGATAGATAGAGAATGGAGTAGGGACGGATAGAGAGGGAATGGAGTGGGGACGGATAGAGAGAGAATGGAGTGGGGACGGATAGAGAGGGAATGGAGTGGGGACGGATAGAAAGGGAATGGAGTGGGGAGGGATAGAGAGAGAATGGAGTAGGGACGGATAGAAAGGGAATGGAGTGGGGACGGATGGAGAGAGAAGGGAGTGGGGATGGATGGAGGGAGAAGGGAGTTGGGACGGATAGAGAGGGAATGGAGTGGGGATGGATAGAGCGGGAATGGAGTGGGGACGGATAGAGAGGGAATGGAGTGGGGACGGATAGAGAGGGAATGGAGTGGGGACGGATATCGAGAGAATGGAGTGGGTACAGATAGCGAGAGAATGGAGTGGGGACGGATAGAGAGGGAATGAAGTGGGGATGGATAGAGAGGGAATGGAGTGGAGACGGATAGAGAGGGAATCGAGTGGGGACGGATAGAGAGAGAATGGATTGGGGACAGATCGAGAGGGAATCGAGTGGGGACGGATAGAGAGAGAATGGAGTGGGGACGGATCCAGCGGGAATGAAGGGGGGACGGATAGAGAGGGAATGGAGTTGGGACGGATGGAGAGAGAATGGAGTGGGGGCGGATAGAGAAAAAATGGTGTGGGGACAGGTAGAGAGGGAATGGAGTGGGGACGGAGAAAGATTGAATGGAGTGGGGACGGATAGAGAGAGAATGGAGTGGGGATGGATCGAGAGGGGATGGAGCGGGGACGGATAGAGAGAGAATGGAGTGGGGACGGATAGAGAGAGAATGGAGCGGGGATGGATAGAGGGAGAATGGAGTGGGGATAGATGGAGAGGGAATGGAGTGGGGACGGATAGAGAGAATTGAGTGGGGACGGATAGAGAGGGAATGGAGTGGGGACGGATAGAGAATGGAGTGGGGACGGATAGAGAGGGAATCGGCTGGGGAGGGATAGAGAGAGAATGGAGTGGGGACGGAAAGAGCGGGAATGGAGTGGGGATAGATGGAGAGGGAATGGAGCGGGGACGGATGGAGAGAGAATGGAGTGGGGGCGGATAGAGAAAACATGGAGTGGGGAGGGGTAGAGAGGGAATGGAGTGGGGACGGAGATGGGGAGAATGGAGTGGGGACGGATAGAGAGAAAATGGAGTGGGGACGGATAGAGTGAGAATGGAGCGGGGACGGATAGAGAGAGAATGGAGCGGGGACGGATAGAGAGAGAATGGAGTGTGGACGGATAGAGAGAGAATGGAGTGGTGAACGATAGAGAGAGAAAGGAGTGGGGACGGATAGAGAGAGAATTGAGTGGGGACGGATAGAGAGAGAATGGAGTGGGGACGGATAGAGAGGGAATGGAGTGGGGATGGATAGAGTGGGAATGGAGTGGGGACTGATAGAGAGCGAATGGAGTGGGCACGAAGAGAGAGAGAATGGAGTGGGGACGGATAGAAAGTGAATGGAGTGGGGACGGATGGAGAGAGAATGGAGTGGGGACGGATAGAGAGGGAATGGAGCGTGGACGGATAGCGAGGGAATGGAGTGGGGACGGATGGAGAGGGAATGGAGTGGGGACGGAGAGAGAGAGAATAGATTGGGGACGGGTAGAGAGGGAATGGAGTGGGGACGGATAGAGAGGGAATGGAGTGGGGATGGATAGAGAGAGAATGGAATAGGAACGGATAGAAAGGGAATGGAGTGGGGACGGATGGAGAGAGAATGGAGTGGGGACGGATAGAGAGAGAAGGGAGTGGGGACGGATAGAGAGGGAATGGAGTGGGGATGGATAGAGCGGGAATGGAGTGGGGATGGATAGAGCGGGAATGGATTGAGAGGGAATGGAGTGGGGAAAGATGGAGAGTGAATGGAGTGGGGTCGGATAGAGACAGAATGGAATGGGGTCGGATAGAGAGAGAATGGAGTAGGGACGGATAGAGAGGGAATGGAGTGGGGACGGATAGAGAGAGAATGGAGTGGGGACGGATAGAGAGGGAATGGAGTGGGGACGGATAGAGAGGGAATGGAGTGGGAACGTATAGAGAGGGAATGGAGTGGGGACGGATAGAGATGGAATGGAGTAGGGACGGATAGAAAGGGAATGGAGTGGGGACGGATAGAGAGATAATGGAGTGGGGACGGATAGAGAGAGAATGGAGTAGGGACGGATATAAAGGGAATGGAGTGGGGACGGATGGAGAGAGAAGGGAGTGGGGACGGAGGGAGAGAGAAGGGACTGGGGACGGATAGAGAGGGAATGGAGTGGGGATGGACAGAGCGGGAATGGAGTGGGGACGGGTAGAGAGGAAATGGAGTGGGGACGGATAGCGAGAGAATGGAGTGGGGACAGATAGCGAGAGAATGGAGTGGGGACGGATAGAGAGGGAATGAAGTGGGGATGGAGAGAGAGGGAATGGAGTGGAGACGGATAGAGAGGGAATCGAGTGGGGACGGATAGAGAGAGAATGGATTGGGGACGGATAGAGAGGGAATCGAGTGGGGACGGATAGAGCGGGAATGAAGTGGGGACGGATAGAGAGGGAATGGAGTTGGGACGGATGGAGAGAGAATGGAGTTGGGACGGATGGAGAGAGAATGGAGTGGGGGCGGATAGAGAAAAAATGGTGTGGGGACGGGTAGAGAGGGAATGGAGTGGGGACGGAGATAGATTGAATGGAGTGGGGACGGATAGAGAGAGAATGGAGCGGGGACGGATCGAGAGAGAATGGAGTGGGGACGGATAGAGAGAGAATGGAGTGGGGACGGATAGAGGGAGAATGGAATGGGGACGGAAGAGAGGGAATGGAGTCGGGGCAGATAGAGAGAATGGAGTGGGTACGGATAGAGAGGGAATCGACTGGGGACGGATAGAGAGAGAATGGAGTGGGGACGGAAAGAGCGGGAATGGAGTGGGGATGGATAGAGAGGGTATGGAGTGGGGACGGATGGAGAGAGAATGGAGTGGGGGCGGATCGAGAAAAAATGTAGTGCGGACGGGTAGAGAGGGAAAGGAGTGGGGAACGATAGAGAGAGAATGGAATGGGGACGGATAGAGAGAGAATGGAGTGGGGACGGATAGAGAGAGAATGGAGTAGTGACGGATAGAAAGGGAATGGAGTGGGGACGGATGGAGAGAGAAGGGAGTGGGGACGGATGGAGAGAGAAGGGAGTGGGGACGGATAGAGAGGGAATGGAGTGGGGATGGATAGAGCGGGAATGGAGTGGGGACGGATAGAGAGGAAATGGAGTGGGGACGGATAGCGAGAGAATGGAGTGGGGACAGATAGCGAGAGAATGGAGTGGGGACGGTTAGAGAGGGAATGAAGTGGGGATGGATAGAGAGGGAATGGAGTGGAGACGGATAGAGAGGGAATGGAGTGGGGACGGAGATAGATTGAATGGAGTGGGGACGGATAGAGGGAGAATGGAGTGGGGACGGATGAGAGGGAATGGAGTCGGGGCAGATAGAGAGAATGGAGTGGGGACGGATAGAGAGGGAATGGAGTGGGGACGGATAGAGAATGGAGTGGGGACGGATAGAGAGGGAATCGACTGGGGACGGATAGAGAGAGAATGGAGTGGGGACGGAAAGAGCGTGAATGGAGTGGGGATGGATAGAGAGGGTATGGAGTGGGGACGGATGGAGAGAGAATGGAGTGGGGGCGGATCGAGAAAAAATGTAGTGGGGACGGGTAGAGAGGGAAAGGAGTGGGGAACGATAGAGAGAGAATGGAATGGGGACGGATAGAGAGGGAATGGAGTGGGGATGGATAGAGTGGGAATGGAGTGGGGACTGATAGAGAGGGAATGGAGTGGTGACGGTTAGAGAGAGAATGGAGTGGGGACGGATAGAAAGTGAATGGAGTGGAGACGGATGGAGAGAGAATGGAGTGGGGACGGATAGAGAGAGAAGGGAGTGGGGACGGATAGAGAGGGAATGGTGTGGAGTTGGATGGAGCGGGAATGGAGTGGTGATGGATAGAGAGGGAATGGAGTGTGGACTGATAGCGAGGGAATGGAGTGGGGACGGATAGAGAGGGAATGGAGTGGGGACGGATAGCGAGGGAATGGAGTGGGGACGGATAGAGAGGGAATGGAGTGGGGACGGAGAGAGGGAGAATAGAGTGGGGACGGATAGAGAGGGAATGGAGTGGGGACGGATAGAGAGGGAATGGACTGGGGACGGATGGAGAGAGAATGGAGTGGGGACGGATGGAGAGAGAAGGGAGTGGGGACGGATAGAGAGGGAATGGAGTGGGGATGGATAGAGCGGGAATGGAGTGGGGACGGATAGAGAGGGAATGGAGTGGGGACGGATAGCGAGAGAATGGAGTGGGGACGGATAGCGAGAGAATGGAGTGGGGCGGATAGAGAGGGAATGAAGTCGGGATGGATAGAGAGGGAATGGAGTGGAGACGGATAGAGAGGGAATCGTGTGGGGACGGATAGAGAGAGAATGGAGTGGGGACGGATGGAGAGAGAAGGGAGTGGGGACGTATAGAGAGGGAATGGAGTGGGGATGGATAGAGCCCGAATGGAGTGGGGACGGATAGAGAGGGAATGGATTGGGGACGGGTAGAGAGGGAAAGGAGTGGGGAACGATAGAGAGAGAATGGAATGGGGACGGATAGAGAGAGAATGGAGTGGGGACGGATAGAGAGGGAATGGAGTGGGGACGGATAGAGAGGGAATGGAGTGGGGATGGATAGAGTGGGAATGGAGTGGGGACTGCTAGAGAGGGAATGGAGTGGTGACGGTTAGAGAGAGAATGGAGTGGGGACGGATAGAAAGTGAATGGAGTGGAGACGGATGGAGAGAGAATGGAGTGGGGACGGATAGAGAGAGAAGGGAGTGGGGACGGATAGAGAGGGAATGGTGTGGAGTTGGATGGAGCGGGAATGGAGTGGTGATGGATAGAGAGGGAATGGAGTGTGGACGGATAGCGAGGGAATGGAGTGGGGACGGATAGAGAGAGAATGGAGTAGGGACGGATAGAAAGGGAATGGAGTGGGGACGGATGGAGAGAGAAGGGAGTGGGAATGGATGGAGAGAGAAGGGAGTGGGGACGTATAGAGAGGGAATGGAGTGGGGATGGATAGAGCCCGAATGGAGTGGGGACGGATAGAGAGGGAATGGAGTGGGGACGGATAGAGAGAGAATGGACTGGGGACGGATAGAGAGGGAATCGAGTGGGGACGGATAGAGAGAGAATGGAGTGGGATGGATAGAGCGGGAATGAAGTGGGGATGGATAGAGAGGGAATGGAGTTGGGACGGATGGAGAGAGAATGGAGTGGGGGCGGATAGAGAAAAAATGGTGTGGGGACGGGTAGAGAGGGAATGGAGTGGGGACGGAGATAGATTGAATGGAGTGGGGACGGAGAGAGAGAGAATGGAGTGGGGACGGATCGAGAGAGGGTGGAGCGGGGACGTATAGAGAGAGAATGGAGTGGGGACGGATAGAGAGAGAATGGAGTGGGGATGGATAGAGGGAGAATGGAGTGGGGACCGAAGAGAGGGAATGGAGTCGGGGCAGATAGAGAGAATGGAGTGGGGACGGATAGAGAGGGAATGGAGTGGGGACGGTTAGAGAATGGAGTGGGGACGGATAGAGAGGGAATCGACTGGGGACGGATAGAGAGAGAATGGAGTGGGGACGGAAAGAGCGGGAATGGAGTGTTGACGGAAGAGAGGGAATGGAGTCGGGGCAGATAGAGAGAATGGAGTGGGTACGGATAGAGAGGGAATGGAGTTGGGACGGATGGAGAGAGAATGGAGTTGGGACGGATGGAGAGAGAATGGAGTGGGGAACGATAGAGAGAGAATGGAATGGGGACGGATATGGAGTGGGGATGGATAGAGCGGGAATGGAGTGGGGATGGATAGAGCGGGAATGGAGTGGCGACGGATAGAGAGGGAATGGAGTGGGGACGGAGAGAGAGAGAATAGAGTGGGGACGGATAGAGAGGGAATGGAGTGGGGACGGATAGAGAGGGAATGGAGTGGGGATGGATAGAGAGAGATTGGAATAGGAATGGATAGAAAGGGAATGGAGTGGGGACGGATGGAGAGAGAATGGACTGGGGACGTATGGAGAGAGAATGGAGTGGGGACGGATGGAGAGAGAAGGGAGTGGGGACGGATAGAGAGGGAATGGAGTGGGGATGGACAGAGCGGGAATGGAGTGGGGACGGATAGCGAGAGAATGGAGTGGGGACGGATAGCGAGAAAATGGAGTGGGGACGGAGAGAGAGGGAATGAAGTGGGGATGGATGGAGAGGGAATGGAGTGGAGACGGATAGAGAGGGAATCGAGTGGGGATGGATAGAGAGAGAATGGATTGGGGACGGATCGAGAGGGAATGGAGTGGGGACGGATAGAGAGAGAATGGAGTGGGGACGGGTAGAGAGGGAATGGAGTGGGGACGGAGATAGATTGAATGGAGTGGGGACGGATAGAGAGAGAATGGAGTGGGGACGGATCGAGAGAGGATGGAGCGGGGACGGATAGAGAGAGAATAGAGTGGGGACGGAGAGAGAGAGAATGGAGCGGGGACGGATAGAGGGAGAATGGAGTGGGGACGGAAGAGAGGGAATGGTGTCGGGGCAGATAGAGAGAATGGAGTGGGGACGGATAGAGAGGGAATGGAGTGGGGACGGATAGAGAATGGAGTGGGGACGGATAGAGAGGGAATGGAGTGGGAACAGAGAGAGAGAGAATAGAGTGGGGACGGATAGAGAGGGAATGGAGTGGGGACGGATAGAGAGGGAATGGAGTGGGGATGGATAGAGAGAGAATGGAATAGGAACGGATAGAAAGGGAATGGAGTGGGGACGGATGGAGAGAGAATGGAGTGGGGACGGATAGAGAGAGAAGGGAGTGGGGACGGATAGAGAGGGAATGGAGTGGGGATGCATAGAGCGGGAATGGAGTGGGGATGGATAGAACGGGAATGGATTGAGAGCGAATGGAGTGGGGAGGGATGGAGAGTGAATGGAGTGGGGTCGGATAGAGAGAGAATGGAATGGGGTCGGATAGAGAGAGAATCGAGTTTGGAGGGATAGATCGGGAATGGAGTGGGGACGGGTAGAGAGGGAATGGAGTGGGGACGGATAGAGAGAGAATGGAGTGGGGACGGATAGAGAGGGAATGGAGTGGGGACGGATAGAGAGAGAATGGAGTGGGGACGGACAGAGATGGAATGGAGTGGGGACGGATAGAAAGGGAATGGAGTGGAGACGGATAGAGAGAGAATGGAGTAGGGACGGATAGAAAGGGAATGGAGTGGGGACGGATGGAGAGAGAAGGGAGTGGGGACGGATGGAGAGAGAAGGGAGTGGGGACGGATAGAGAGGGAATGGAGTGGGGATGGATAGAGCGGGAATGGAGTGGGGACGGATAGAGAGGGAATGGAGTGGGGACGGAGAGAGAGGGAATGGAGTGGGGACGGATGGAGAGAGAATGGAGTGGGTACGGATAGAGAGAGAATGGAGTGGGGAGGGATAGAGAGAGAATGGAGCGGGGACGGTAGAGAGGCAATGGAGCGGGGACGGATAGACAGGGAATAGAGTGGGGACGGATAGAGAGAGAATGTAGTGGGGACGGTAGCGAGGGAATGGAGTGGGGACGGATAGAGAGGGAATAGAGTGGGGACGGATAGAAAGAGAATGGTGTGGGGACGGATAGAGAGAGAATGGAGTGGGGACGGATAGAGAGAGAATGGAGTGGGGACGGATAGAGAGAGAATGGAGTGGGGACGGTAGAGAGGGAATGGAGCGGGGACGGATAGAGAGGGAATAGAGTGGGCACGGATAGAGAGAGAATGGAGTGGGGATGGATAAAGAGAGAATGGAGTGGGAACGGATAGAGAGAATGGAGTGGGGACGGATAGAGAGGGAATGGAGTGGGGATGCATAGAGCGGGAATGGAGTGGGGATGGATAGAGCGGGAATGGATTGAGAGCGAATGGAGTGGGGAGGGATGGAGAGTGAATGGAGTGGGGTCGGATAGAGAGAGAATGGAATGGGGTCGGATAGAGAGAGAATCGAGTTTGGAGGGATAGATCGGGAATGGAGTGGGGACGGATAGAGAGGGAATGGAGTGGGGACGGATAGAGAGAGAATGGAGTGGGGACGGATAGAGAGGGAATGGAGTGGGGACGGATAGAGAGAGAATGGAGTGGGGACGGACAGAGATGGAATGGAGTGGGGACGGATAGAAAGGGAATGGAGTGGGGACGGATAGAGAGAGAATGGAGTGGGGACGGATAGAGAGAGAATGGAGTGGGGACGGTAGAGAGGGAATGGAGCGGGGACGGATAGAGAGGGAATAGAGTGGGCACGGATAGAGAGAGAATGGAGTGGGGATGGATAAAGAGTGAATGGAGTGGGAACGGATAGAGAGAATGGAGTGGGGACGGATAGAGAGGGAATGGAGTGGGGATGGATAGAGCGGGAATGGAGTGGGGACGGATAGAGAGGGAATGGAGTGGGGACGGAGAGAGAGGGAATGGAGTGGGGACGGATGGAGAGAGAATGGAGTGGGTACGGATAGAGAGAGAATGGAGTGGGGATGGATAGAGAGAGAATGGAGCGGGGACGGTAGAGAGGCAATGGAGCGGGGACGGATAGAGAGGGAATAGAGTGGGGACGGATAGAGAGAGAATGGAGTGGGGACGGATGGAGAGAGAAGGGAGTGGGGACGGATAGAGAGGGAATGGAGTGGGGATGGATAGAGCGGGAATGGAGTGGGGACGGATAGAGAGGGAATGGAGTGGGGACGGAGAGAGAGGGAATGGAGTGGGGACGGATGGAGAGAGAATGGAGTGGGTACGGATAGAGAGAGAATGGAGTGGGGATGGATAGAGAGAGAATGGAGCGGGGACGGTAGAGAGGCAATGGAGCGGGGACGGATAGAGAGGGAATAGAGTGGGGACGGATAGAGAGAGAATGGAGTGGGGACGGTAGAGAGGGAATGGAGTGGGGACGGATAGAGAGGGAATAGAGTGGGGACGGATCGAAAGAGAATGGTGTGGGGACGGATAGAGAGAGAATGGAGTGGGGACGGATAGAGAGAGAATGGAGTGGGGACGGATAGAGAGAGAATGGAGTGGGGACGGTAGAGAGGGAATGGAGCGGGGACGGATAGAGAGGGAATAGAGTGGGCACGGATAGAGAGAGAATGGAGTGGGGATGGATAAAGAGTGAATGGAGTGGGAACGGATAGAGAGAATGGAGTGGGGACGGATAGAGAGGGAATGGAGTGGGGACGGTAGAGAGAGAATGGAGTGGGGACGGATAATGAGAAACTGAAGTGTGGACGGATAGAGCGGGAATGGAGTGGGGACGGATAGAGAGGGAATGGAGTGGGGACGGATAGAGAGAGAATTGAGTGGGGACGGATAGAGAGAGAATGCAGTGGGGACAGCAGAAGAGAGAATGGAGTGGGGACGGATCGAGAGAGAATGGAGTGGGGACGGATACAGATAAAATGGAGTGGGGACAGATAGAGAGGGAATGGAGTGGGGACGGATAGATAGAGAATGGAGTGGGGACAGATAGAGATGGAATGGAGTGGGGATGGATAGAGAGAGAATGGATTGGGACAGATAGAGAGGGAATGGAGTGGGGACAGATAGAGAGAGAATGGAGTGGGGATGGATAGAGAGGGAATGGAGTGGGGACGGATAGAGAGCGAATGGAGTGGGGATGGATAGAGAGTGAATGGAGTGGGGACGGATAGAGAGGGAATGGAGTGGGGACGGATGGAGAGGGAATGGAGTGAGGACGGATAGAGAGGGAATGGAGTGGGGACGGATAGAGAGAGAATGGAGTGGGGAAGGATATAGAGAGAATGGAGTGGGGATGGATAGAGAGAGAATGGAGTGGGGACGGATAGAGAGAGAATGGAGTGGGGACGGATAGAGACAGAATGAAGTGGGGACAGATAGAGAGAGAATGGAGTGGGTACGGATAGAGAGAGAATGGAGTGGGGATGGATAGAGAGAGAATGGACTGGGGACGGATAGAGAGGGAATGGAGTGGGGACGGATAGAGAGGGAATGAAGTGGGGACGGATAGAGAGAGAATGGAGTGGGGACGGATAGAAAGGGAATGGAGTGGAGACGGATGGAGAGAGAATGGAGTGGGGACGGATAGAGCGGGAATGGAGTGGGGACAGATTGAGAGAATGGAGTGGGGACGAATAGAGAGAATGGAGTGGGGACGGCAGAAGAGAGAATGGAGTGGGGACGGGAGAAGAGAGAATGGAGTGGGGACGGATAGAGCTGGAATGGAGTGGGGACGGATAGAGAGAGAATGGTGTGGGGACGGATAGACCAGGAATGGAATGGGGACGGTATAGAGGGAATGGAGTGGGGACGGTAGAGAGGGATTTGAGTGGGGACAGATAGAGGGAATAGAGTGGGGACGGATAGAGAGAGAATGGAGTGGGGACGGATAGAGAGAGAATGGAGTGGGGACGGATAGACAGAGAATGGAGTGGGGACGTTAGATAGGGAATGGAGCAGGGACGGATAGAGAGGGAATAGAGTGGGGACGGATAGAGAGAGAATGGGATGGGGACGGATAGAGGGGGAATGAAGTCGGGACGGATGGAGAGAGAATGGTGTGGGGGCGGATAGAGCGGGAATGGTGTGGGGACAGATTGAGAGAATGGAGTGAGGACGGATAGAGAGAGAATGGAGTGGGGACGGATAGAGACAATGGAGTGGGGAGGGCAGAAGAGAGAATGGAGTGGGGACGGGAGAAGAGAGAATGGAGTGGGGACGGATAGAGCGGGAATGGAGTGGGGACGGATAGAGAGAGAATGGAGTGGAGACGGATAGAGGGGGAATGGAGTGGGGACGGTAGAGAGGGAATGGAGTGGGGACGGATAGAGAGAGAATGGAGTGGGGACGGATAGAGACAGAATGGAGTGGGGATGGATAGAGAGAGAATGGATTGGGGACGGTAGAGAGGCAATGGAGCGGGGACGGATAGAGAGGGAATAGAGTGGGGACTGATAGAGAGAGAATGGAGTGGGGACGGTAGTGAGGGAATGGAGTGGGGACGGTAGAGAGGGAATGGAGCGGGGACGGATAGAGAGGGAATAGAGTGGGCACGGATAGAGAGAGAATGGAGTGGGGATGGATAAAGAGAGAATGGAGTGGGAACGGATAGAGAGAATGGAGTGGGGACGGATAGAGAGGGAATGGAGTGGGGATGCATAGAGCGGGAATGGAGTGGGGATGGATAGAGCGGGAATGGATTGAGAGCGAATGGAGTGGGGAGGGATGGAGAGTGAATGGAGTGGGGTCGGATAGAGAGAGAATGGAATGGGGTCGGATAGAGAGAGAATCGAGTTTGGAGGGATAGATTGGGAATAGAGTGGGGACGGATAGAGAGGGAATGGAGTGGGGACGGATAGAGAGAGAATGGAGTGGGGACGGATAGAGAGGGAATGGAGTGGGGACGGATAGAGAGAGAATGGAGTGGGGACGGACAGAGATGGAATGGAGTGGGGACGGATAGAAAGGGAATGGAGTGGGGACGGATAGAGAGAGAATGGAGTGGGGACGGATAGAGAGAGAATGGAGTGGGGACGGTAGAGAGGGAATGGAGCGGGGACGGATAGAGAGGGAATAGAGTGGGCACGGATAGAGAGAGAATGGAGTGGGGATGGATAAAGAGTGAATGGAGTGGGAACGGATAGAGAGAATGGAGTGGGGACGGATAGAGAGGGAATGGAGTGGGGATGGATAGAGCGGGAATGGAGTGGGGACGGATAGAGAGGGAATGGAGTGGGGACGGAGAGAGAGGGAATGGAGTGGGGACGGATGGAGAGAGAATGGAGTGGGTACGGATAGAGAGAGAATGGAGTGGGGATGGATAGAGAGAGAATGGAGCGGGGACGGTAGAGAGGCAATGGAGCGGGGACGGATAGAGAGGGAATAGAGTGGGGACGGATAGAGAGAGAATGGAGTGGGGACGGATGGAGAGAGAAGGGAGTGGGGACGGATAGAGAGGGAATGGAGTGGGGATGGATAGAGCGGGAAAGGAGTGGGGACGGATAGAGAGGGAATGGAGTGGGGACGGAGAGAGAGGGAATGGAGTGGGGACGGATGGAGAGAGAATGGAGTGGGTACGGATAGAGAGAGAATGGAGTGGGGATGGATAGAGAGAGAATGGAGCGGGGACGGTAGAGAGGCAATGGAGCGGGGACGGATAGAGAGGGAATAGAGTGGGGACGGATAGAGAGAGAATGGAGTGGGGACGGTAGAGAGGGAATGGAGTGGGGACGGATAGAGAGGGAATAGAGTGGGGACGGATAGAAAGAGAATGGTGTGGGGACGGATAGAGAGAGAATGGAGTGGGGACGGATAGAGAGAGAATGGAGTGGGGACGGATAGAGAGAGAATGGAGTGGGGACGGTAGAGAGGGAATGGAGCGGGGACGGATAGAGAGGGAATAGAGTGGGCACGGATAGAGAGAGAATGGAGTGGGGATGGATAAAGAGTGAATGGAGTGGGAACGGATAGAGAGAATGGAGTGGGGACGGATAGAGAGGGAATGGAGTGGGGACGGTAGAGAGAGAATGGAGTGGGGACGGATAATGAGAAACTGAAGTGTGGACGGATAGAGCGGGAATGGAGTGGGGACGGATAGAGAGGGAATGGAGTGGGGACGGATAGAGAGAGAATTGAGTGGGGACGGATAGAGAGAGAATGCAGTGGGGACAGCAGAAGAGAGAATGGAGTGGGGACGGATCGAGAGAGAATGGAGTGGGGACAGATACAGATAAAATGGAGTGGGGACAGATAGAGAGGGAATGGAGTGGGGACGGATAGATAGAGAATGGAGTGGGGACAGATAGAGATGGAATGGAGTGGGGATGGATAGAGAGAGAATGGATTGGGACAGATAGAGAGGGAATGGAGTGGGGACAGATAGAGAGAGAATGGAGTGGGGATGGATAGAGAGGGAATGGAGTGGGGACGGATAGAGAGCGAATGGAGTGGGGATGGATAGAGAGCGAGAGAATGGAGTGGGGACAGATAGAGCGAGAATGGAGTGGGGACGGACAGAGAGAGAATGGAGTGGGGACGGAGAGGGAGAGAATGGAGTGGGAACGGATAGAGATAGAATGGAGTGGGGATGGAGAGAGAGAGAATGGATTGGGGAAGGATTGAGAGAGAATGGAGTGGGGACGGATAGAGAGGGAATGGAGTGGGGACAGATAGAGAGGAAATGGAGTGGGGACGGTTCGAGAGGGAATGGAGTGGGGACAGATAGAGAGGGAATGGAGTGGGGCTGGATAGAGAGGGAATGGAGTGGGGACGGAGAGTGAGGGAATGGAGTGGGGACAGATAGAGAGGAAATGGAGTGGGGACGGATAGAGAGGGAATGGAGTCGGGACGGATAGAAAGGGAATGGAGTGGGGACGGATGGATAGAGAATGGAGTGGGGACGGATAGAGAGGGACTGGAGTGGGGACGGATAGAGAGGGAATGGAGTGGGGACGGATAGAGAGGGAAAGGAGTGTGGACGGATAGATAGGGAGTGGAGTGAGGACGGATAGAGAGGGAATGGAGTGGGGACGGATTGAGAGGGAATGGAGTGGGGACTGATTGAGAGAGAATGGAGTTTGGACGGATAGAGAGAGAATGGAGTGGGGACGGATAGAGAGAGAATGGAGTGGGGACGGATAGAGAGAGAATGGAGTGGGGACGGATAGAGAGAGAATGGAGTGGGGAGGGATAAAGAGAGAATGGAGTGGGGACGGATAGAGACAGAATGAAGTGGGGACGGATAGAGAGAGTATGGAGTGGGGACGGATAGAGAGAGAATGGAGTGCGGATGGATAGAGAGAGAATGGACTGGGGACGGATAGAGAGGGAATGGAGTGGGGACGGATAGAGAGAGAATGGAGTGGGGACGGATAGAGAGAGAATGGAGTGGGGACAGATTGAGAGAATGGAGTGGGGACGTATAGAGAGAGAATGGAGTGGGGACGGATAGAGAGAATGGAGTGGGGACGGATAAAGCGGGAATGGAGTGGGGACGGATAGAGAGAGAATGGAGTGGGGACGGATAGAGAGGGAATGGAGTGGGGACAGTAGAGAGGAAATGGAGTGGGGACCGATAGAGAGAGAATGGAGTGGGGACGGATAGAGAGGGATTGGAGTGGGGACGGATAGAGAGGGAATGGAGTGGGGACGGGAGAGAGGGAATGGAGTGGGGATGATAGAGGGAATAGACTGGGGACGGATCGAGAGAGAATGGAGTGGGGGCGGATAGAGCGGGAATGGAGTGGGGACGGATAGAGAGGGAATGGAGCGGGGACAGATACAGAGGGAATAGAGTGGGGACGGATAGAGAGAGAATGGAGTGGGGTCGGATAGAGAGAATGGGATGGGGACGGATAGAGGGGGAATGAAGTGGGGATGGATAGAGAGGGAATGATGTGGGGACGGATGGAGAGAGAATGGAGTGGGGACGGATAGAGCAGGAATGGTGTGGGGACGGATTGAGAGAATGGAGTGGGGACGGATAGAGAGAGAATGGAGTGGGGACGGATAGAGAGAATGGAGTGGGGACGGCAGAAGAGAGAATGGAGTGGGGACGGGAGAAGAGAGAATGGAGTGGGGACGGATAGAGCGGGAATGGAGTGGGGACGGATAGAGAGAGAATGGAGTGGGGACGGTAGAGAGGGAATGGAGTGGGGATGGATAGAGAGGGAATAGAGTGGGGATGGATAGAGAGAGAATGGAGTGGGGACGGTAGAGAGGGAATGGAGTGGGGAAGGATAGAGAGGGAATAGAGTGGGGACGGATAGAAAGAGAATGGTGTGGGGACGGATAGAGAGAGAATGGAGTGGGGACGGATAGAGAGAGAATGGAGTGGGGACGGTAGAGATGGAATGGAGTGGGGACGGTAGAGAGGGTATGGAGTGGGGACGGATAGAGAGGGAATGGAGTTGGGACGGATAGAGAGTGAATAGAGCGGGGACGGATAGAGAGAGAATGGAGTGGGGACGGTAGAGATGGAATGGAGTGGGGACGGTAGAGAGGGTATGGAGTGGGGACGGATAGAGAGGGAATGGAGTTGGGACGGATAGAGAGTGAATAGAGCGGGGACGGATAGAGAGAGAATGGAGTGGGGACGGATAGAGAGGGAATGGAGTGGGGACGGTAGAGAGGGAATGGAGTGGGGACGGATAGAGAGGGAATAGACTGGGGACGGATAGAGAGAGAATGGAGTGGGGACGGATAGAGAGAGAATTGAGTGGGGACGGATAGAGAGAGAATTGAGTGGGGACGGTGGAGAGGGGATGGATAGAGAGGGAATAGAGTGGGGACGGATAGAGAGAGAATGGAGTGGGGACGGATAGAGAGGGAATGGAGTGGGGATGGCAGAAGAGAGAATGGAGTGGGGACGGGAGAAGAGAGAATGGAGTGGCGATGGTTAGAGCGGGAATGGAGTGGGGACGGATAGAGAGAGAATGGAGTGGAGACGGATAGAGAGGGAATGGAGTGGGGACGGTAGAGAGGGAATGCACTGGGGACGGATAGAGGGAGAATGGAGTGATGACGGATAGAGAGAGAATGGAGTGGGAAGGGATAGAGCGAGAATGGATTGCGGACGGATAGAGAGAGAATGGAGTGGGGACGGATAGAGAGAGAATGGAGTGAGGACGGATAGAGAGAGAATGGAGTGTGGTCGGATAGAGAGAGAAACGAGTCAGGACGGATAGAGTGGGAATGCAGTGGGGACGGATAGAGAGAGAATGGAGTGGGGACGGAGAAAGAGAGAATGGAGTGGGGAAGGATAGAGAGAGAATAGAGTGGGGACGGATAGAGAGGGAATGGTGTGGGGACGGATAGAGAGGGAATGGAGTGGGGACGGATAGAGAGGGAATGGAGTGGGGACGGATAGAGATGGAATGGAGAAGGGACGGAGAGAAAGGGAATGGAGTGGGGACGGATAGAGAGGGAATGGAGTGGGGACGGATAGAGAGGGAATGGAGTGGGGACGGGAGAGAGGGAATGGAGTGGGGACGGATAGAGGGAATAGAGTGGGGACGGATCGAGAGAGAATGGAGTGGGAGCGGATAGAGCGGGAATGGAGTGGGGACGGATCGAGAGGGAATGGAGCGGGGACAGATAGAGAGGGAATAGAGTGGGGACGGATAGAGAAAGAATGGAGTGGGGTCGGATAGAGAGAATGGGATGGGGACGGATAGAGGGGGAATGAAGTGGGGATGGATAGAGAGGGAATGATGTGGGGACGGATGGAGAGAGAATGGAGTGGGGACGGATAGAGCAGGAATGGTGTGGGGACGGATTGAGAGAATGGAGTGGGGACGCATAGAGAGAGAATGGAGTGGGGACGGATAGAGAGAATGGAGTGGGGACGGCAGAAGAGAGAATGGAGTGGGGACGGGAGAAGAGAGAATGGAGTGGGGACGGATAGAGCGGGAATGGAGTGGGGACGGATAGAGAGAGAATGGAGTGGGGATGGATAGAGAGAGAATGGAGTGGGGACGGTAGAGAGGGAATGGAGCGGAGATGGATAGAGAGGGAATAGAGTGGGGACGGATAGAGAAAGAATGGAGTCGGGACGGTAGAGAGGGAATGGAGTGGGGAAGGATAGAGAGGGAATAGAGTGGGGACGGATAGAAAGAAAATGGTGTGGGGACGGATAGAGAGAGAATGGAGTGGGGACGGATAGAGAGAGAATTGAGTGGGGACGGATAGAGAGAGAATGGAGTGGGGACGGTAGAGATGGAATGGAGTGGGGACGGTAGAGAGGGTATGGAGTGGGGACGGATAGAGAGGGAATGGAGTTGGGACGGATAGAGAGTGAATAGAGCGGGGACAGATAGAGAGAGAATGGAGTGGGGACGGTCGAGAGGGAATGGAGTGGGGACGGATTGAGAGGCAATAGAGTGTGGACCGATAGAGAGAGAATGGAGTGGGGACGGATAGAGAGAGAATTGAGTGGGGACGGATAGAGAGAGAATTGAGTGGGGACGGTGGAGAGGGGATGGATAGAGAGGGAATAGAGTGGGGACGGATAGAGAGAGAATGGAGTGGGGACGGATAGAGAGGGAATGGAGTGGGGATGGCAGAAGAGAGAATGGAGTGGGGACGGGAGAAGAGAGAATGGAGTGGGGATGGATAGAGCGGGAATGGAGTGGGGACGGATAGAGAGAGAATGGAGTGGAGACGGATAGAGAGGGAATGGAGTGGGGACGGTAGAGAGGGAATGCACTGGGGACGGATAGAGGGAGAATGGAGTGATGACGGATAGAGAGAGAATGGAGTGGGAAGGGATAGAGCGAGAATGGAGTGCGGACGGATAGAGAGAGAATGGAGTGGGGACGGTAGAGAGAGAATGGAGCGGGGACGGATAGAGAGGGAATAGAGTGGGGACGGATAGAGAGAGAATGGAGTGGGGACGGATAGAGAGAGAATGGAGTGTGGTCGGATCGAGAGAGAAACGAGTCAGGACGGATAGAGTGGGAATGCAGTGGGGACGGATAGAGAGAGAATGGAGTGGGGACGGAGAGAGAGAGAATGGAGTGGGGAAGGATAGAGAGAGAATGGAGTGGGGACGGATAGAGAGGGAATGGTGTGGGGACGGATAGAGAGGGAATGGAGTGGGGACGGATAGAGATGGAATGGAGTAGGGACGGAGAGAAAGGGAATGGAGTAGGGACGGATAGAGAGAGAATGGAGTGGGGACGGATAGAGAGAGAGTGGAGTAGGGATGGATAGAAAGGGAATGGAGTGGGGACGGATGGAGAGAGAAGGGAGTGGGGACGGATGGAGAGAGAAGGGAGTGGGGACGGATAGAGAGGGAATGGAGTGGGGATGGATAGAGCGGGAATGGAGTGGGGACGGATAGAGAGGGAATGGAGTGGGGACGGATAGCGAGAGAATAAAGTGGGGACGGATAGCGAGAGAATGGAGTGGGGACGGATAGAGAGGGAATGAAGTGGGGATGGATAGAGAGGGAATGGAGTGGAGACGGATAGAGAGGGAATCGAGTGGGGACGGATAGGGAGAGAATGGATTGGGGACGGATAGAGAGGGAGTCGAGTGGGGACGGATAGAGAGAGAATGGAGTGGGGACGGATAGAGCGGGAATGAAGTGGGGACGGATAGAGAGGGAATGGAGATGGGACGGATGGAGAGAGAATGGAGTGGGGGCGGATAGAGAAAAAATGGTGTGGGGACGGGTAGAGAGGGAATGGAGTGGGGACGGAGATAGATTGAATGGAGTGGGGACGGATAGAGAGAGAATGGAGTGGGGACGGATCAAGAGAGGACGGATAGAGAGAGAATGGAGTGGGGACGGATAGAGAGAGAATGGAGTGGGGACGGATAGAGGGAGAATGGAGTGGGGACGGATCGAGAGAGGACGGATAGAGAGAGAATGGAGTGGGGACGGATAGAGAGAGAATGGAGTGGGGACGGATAGAGGGAGAATGGAGTGGGGACGGAAGAGAGGGAATGGAGTCGGGGCAGATAGAGAGAATGGAGTGGGGACAGATAGAGAGGGAATGGAGTGGGGACGGATAGAGAAGGAATGGAGTGGGGACGGATAGAGAATGGAGTGGGGACGGATAGAGAGGGAATCGACTGGGGACGGATAGAGAGAGAATGGAGTGGGGACGGAAAGAGCGGGAATGGCGTGGGGACGGATAGAGAGGGAGTGGAGTGGGGGCGGATAGAGAAAAAATGGAGTGGGGACGGGTAGAGAGGGCATGGAGGGGGACGGAGATGGGGAGAATGGAGTGGGGACGGATAGAGAGAAAATGGAGCGGGGACGGATAGAGAGAGAATGGAGTGGGGACGGATAGAGAGAGAATGGAGTGGGGAACGATAGAGAGAGAATGGATTGGGGACGGATAGAGAGAGAATGGAGTGGGGACGGATAGAGAGAGAATGGAGTGTGGACGGATAGAGAGGGAATGGAGTGGGGATGGATAGAGTGGGAATGGAGTGGGGACTGATAGAGAGGGAATGGAGTGGGGACGGTTAGAGAGAGAATGGAGTGGGGACGGATAGAAAGTGAATGGAGTGGGGACGGATGGAGAGAGAATGGAGTGGGGACGGATAGAGAGAGAAGGGAGTGGGGACGGATAGAGAGGGAATGGTGTGGGGTTGGATGGAGCGGGAATGGAGTGGGGAGGGATAGAGAGGGAATGGAGTGTGGACGGATAGCGAGGGAATGGAGTTGGGACGGAGAGAGAGAGAATAGAGTGGGGACGGATCGAGAGGGAATGGAGTGGGGACGGATAGAGAGGGAATGGAGTGGGGATGGATAGAGAGAGAATGGAATAGGAACGGATAGAAAGGGAATGGAGTGGGGACGGATGGAGAGAGAATGGACTGGGGACTGATGGAGAGAGAATGGAGTGGGGACGGATAGAGAGGGAATGGAGTGGGGATGGATAGAGCGGGAATGGAGTGGGGATGGATAGAGCGGGAATGGAGTGGGGATGGATAGAGAGGGAATGGAGTGGGGACGGATAGCGAGAGAATGGAGTGGGGACGGATAGAGAGGGAATGAAGTGGGGATGGATAGAGAGGGAATGGAGTGGAGACGGATAGAGAGGGAATCGAGTGGGGACGGATAGAGAGAGAATGGAGTGGGGACGGATAGAGCGGGAATGAAGTGGGGACGGATAGAGAGGGAATGGAGTTGGGACGGATGGAGAGAGAATGCAGTGGGGGCGGATAGAGAAAAAATGGTGTGGGGACGGGTAGAGAGGGAATGGAGTGGGGACGGAGATAGATTGAATGGAGTGGGGACGGAGAGAGAGAGAATGGAGTGGGGACGGATAGAGAGAGAATGGAGCGGGGACGGATAGAGAGAGAATGGAGTGGGGACGGATAGAGAGAGAATGGAGCGGGGACGGATAGAGAGAGAATGGAGTGGGGAGGGATAGAGAGAGAATGGAGCGGGGACGGAGAGAGGGAGAATGGAGTGGGGACGGAAGAGAGGGAATGGAGTCGGGGCAGATAGAGAGAATGGAGTGGGGACGGATAGAGAGGGAATGGAGTGGGGACGGATGGAGAGAGAATGGAGTCGGGGCGGATCGAGAAAAAATGGAGTGGGGACGGGTAGAGAGGGAATGGAGTGGGGACGGAGATGGGGACAATGGAGTGGGGACGGAGAGAGAGGGAATGGAGTGGGGACGGATAGAGAGAGAATGGAGTGGGGACAGAAAGAGCGGGAATGGAGTGGGGATGGATAGAGAGGGTATGGAGTGGGGACGGATGGAGAGAGAATGGAGTGGGGGCGGCTCGAGAAAAAATGTAGTGGGGACGGGTAGAGAGGGAAAGGAGTGGGGAACGATAGAGAGAGAATGGAGTGGGGACGGATAGAGAGAGAATGGTGTGGGGACGGATAGAGAGGGAATGGAGTGGGGATGGATAGAGTGGGAATGGAGTGGGGACTGATAGAGAGGGAATGGAGAGGGGATGGATAGAGAGGGAATGGAGTGGTGACGGTTAGAGAGAGAATGGAGTGGGGACGGATAGAAAGTGAATGGAGTGGGGACGGATGGAGAGAGAATGGAGTGGGGACGGATAGAGAGAGAAGGGAGTGGGGACGGATAGAGAGGGAATGGTGTGGGGTTGGATGGAGCGGGAATGGAGTGGGGATGGATAGAGAGGGAATGGAGTGTGGACGGATAGCAAGGGAATGGAGTGGGGACGGATAGAGAGGGAATGGAGTGGGGACGGAGAGAGGGAGAATAGAGTGGGGACGGATAGAGAGGGAATGGAGTGGGGACGGATAGAGCGGGAATGGAGTGGAGACGGATAGAGAGGGAATCGAGTGGGGACGGATAGAGAGGGAATGGAGTAGGGACGGATAGAAAGGGAATGGAGTGGGGACGGATGGAGAGAGAAGGGAGTGGGGACGGATGGAGAGAGAAGGGAGTGGGGACGTATAGAGAGGGAATAGAGTGGGGATGGATAGAGCGGGAATGGAGTGGGGACGGATAGAGAGGGAATGGAGTGGGAACGGATAGCGAGAGAATGGAGTGGGGCCGGATAGCGAGAGAATGGAGTGGGGACGGATAGAGAGGGAATGAAGTGGGGACGGATAGAGAGGGAATGGAGTTGGGACGGATGGAGAGAGAATGGAGTGGGGGCGGATAGAGAAAAAATGGAGTGGGGACGGAGATAGATTGAATGGAGTGGGGACGGATAGACAGAGAATGGAGTGGGGACGGATCGAGAGAGGGTGGAGCGGGGACGGATAGAGCGGGAATGGAGTGGGGATGGATAGAGAGGGAATGGAGTGGGGACGGTTAGAGAGAGAATGGAGTGGGGACGGATAGAGAGGGAATGGAGTGGGGACGGTAGAGAGGGAATGGAGTGGGGACGGATAGCGAGGAAATAGAGTGGGGACGGATAGAGAGAGAATGGAGTGGGGACGGATAGAGAATTGAGTGGGGATGGATAGAGAGAGAATTGAGTGGGGACGGTGGAGAGGGGATGGATAGAGAGGGAATAGAGTGGGGACGGATAGAGAGAGAATGGAGTGGGGACGTATAGAGAGGGAATGGAGTGGGGATGGCAGAAGAGAGAATGGAGTGGGGACGGGAGAAGAGAGAATGGAGTGGGGATGGATAGAGCGGGAATGGAGTGGGGACGGATAGAGAGAGAATGGAGTGGAGACGGATAGAGAGGGAATGGAGTGGGGACGGTAGAGAGGGAATGCACTGGGGACGGATAGAGGGAGAATGGAGTGATGACGGATAGAGAGAGAATGGAGTGGGAAGGGATAGAGCGAGAATGGAGTGCGGACGGATAGAGAGAGAATGGAGTGGGGACGGTAGAGAGAGAATGGAGCGGGGACGGATAGAGAGGGAATAGAGTGGGGACGGATAGAGAGAGAATGGAGTGGGGACGGATAGAGAGTGAATGAAGTGTGGTCGGATAGAGAGAGAAACGAGTCAGGACGGATAGAGCGGGAATGCAGTGGGGACGGATAGAGAGAGAATGGAGTGGGGACGGAGAGAGAGAGAATGGAGTGGGGAAGGATAGAGAGAGAATGGAGTGGGGACGGATAGAGAGGGAATGGTGTGGGGACGGATAGAGTGGGAATGGAGTGGGGACGGATCGAGAGGGAATGCAGTGAAGACGGATAGAGAGGGAATGGAGTGGGGCCGGATAGCGAGGGAATGGAGTGGGGACGGTTAGTGAGGGAATGGGGTCGGGACAGATAGAGAGGGAATGGAGTGGGGACAGATAGAGAGAGAATGGAGTGGGGACGGATAGAGAGAGAAAGGAGTGGGGACGGGAGAAGAGAGAATGGACTGGGGACGGATAGAGAGGGAATGGAGTGGGGACGGATAGAGAGGGAATGGAGTGGGGACGGATAGAGATGGAATGGAGTTGGGACGGATAGAAAGGGAATGGAGTAGGGACGGATAGAGAGAGAATGGAGTGGGGACGGATAGAGAGAGAATGGAGTAGGGATGGATAGAAAGGGAATGGAGTGGGGACGGATGGAGAGAGAAGGGAGTGGGGACGGATGGAGAGAGAAGGGAGTGGGGACGGATAGAGAGGGAATGGAGTGGGGATGGATAGAGCGGGAATGGAGTGGGGACGGCTAGAGAGGGAATGGAGTGGGGACGGATAGCGAGAGAATAAAGTGGGGACGGATAGCGAGAGAATGGAGTGGGGACGGATAGAGAGGGAATGAAGTGGGGATGGATAGAGAGGGAATGGAGTGGGGACGGAGAGGGAGAGAATGGATTGGGGACGGATAGAGTGGGAATCGAGTGGGGACGGATAGAGAGAGAATGGAGTGGGGACGGATAGAGCGGGAATGAAGTCGGGACGGATAGAGAGGGAATGGAGTTGGGACGGATGGAGAGGGAATGGAGTGGGGGCGGATAGAGAAAAAATGGTGTGGGGACGGGTAGAGAGGGAATGGAGTGGGGACGGAGATAGATTGAATGGAGTGGGGACGGATAGAGAGAGAATGGAGTGGGGACGGATCAAGAGAGGACGGATAGAGAGATAATGGAGTGGGGACGGATAGAGAGAGAATGGAGTGGGGACGGATAGAGGGAGAATGGAGTGGGGACGGATCGAGAGAGGACGGATAGAGAGAGAATGGAGTGGGGACGGATAGAGAGAGAATGGAGTGGGGACGGATAGAGGGAGAATGGAGTGGGGACGGAAGAGAGGGAATGGAGTCGGGGCAGATAGAGAGAATGGAGTGGGGACGGATAGAGAGAGAAAGGAGTGGGGACGGGTGAAGAGAGAATGGACTGGGGACGGATAGAGAGGGAATGGAGTGGGGACGGATAGAGAGGGAATGGAGTGGGGACGGATAGAGATGGAATGGAGTAGGGACGGATAGAAAGGCAATGGAGTAGGGACGGATAGAGAGAGAATGGAGTGGGGACGGATAGAGAGAGAATGGAGTCGGGATGGATAGAAAGGGAATGGAGTGGGGACGGATGGAGAGAGAAGGGAGTGGGGACGGATGGAGAGAGAAGGGAGTGGGGACGGATAGAGAGGGAATGGAGTGGGGATGGATAGAGCGGGAATGGAGTGGGGACGGCTAGAGAGGGAATGGAGTGGGGACGGATAGCGAGAGAATAAAGTGGGGACGGATAGCGAGAGAATGGAGTGGGGACGGATAGAGAGGGAATGAAGTGGGGATGGATAGAGAGGGAATGGAGTGGAGACGGATAGAGAGGGAATCGAGTGGGGACGGAGAGGGAGAGAATGGATTGGGGACGGATAGAGAGGGAATCGAGTGGGGACGGATAGAGAGAGAATGGAGTGGGGCCGGATAGAGAGAGAATGGAGTGGGAACGGATAGAGAGAGAATGGAGTGGGGACGGATAGAGAGAGAATGGAGTGGGGACGGACAGAGAGAGAATGGAGTGGGAATGGAGAGAGAGAGAATGGAATGGGGACGGATAGAGAGGGAATGGAGTGGGGCCGGAGAGAGAGGGAATGGAGTGGGGACGGATAGAGAGGGGAATGGAGTGGGGACGTTTAACGAGGGAATGGAGTGGGGACGGATAGAGAGAGAATGGAGTGGGAATGGAGAGAGAGAGAATGGAGTGGGGACGGATAGAGAGGGAATGGAGTGGGGCCGTAGAGAGAGGGAATGGAGTGGGGACGGATAGAGAGGGGAATGGAGTGGGGACGTTTAGCGAGGGAATGGAGTGGGGACGGATAGAGAGAGAATGGAGTGGGGACGGATAGAGAGAGAATGGAGTGGGGATGGCAGAAGAGAGAATGGAGTGGGGCCGGATAGAGAGGGAATGGAGTGGGGACGGATAGAGATGGAATGGAGTGGGGACGGATAGAGAGGGGAATGGAGTGGGGACGGTTAGAGAGGGAATGGAGTGGGGAAGGATAGAGAGAGACTGGACTGGGGACGGATAGAGAGAGAATGGAGTGGGGACGGCAGAAGTGAGAATGCAGTGGGGACGGATAGAGAGTGAATGAAGTGGGGGCGGATAGAGAGAGAATGGAGTGGGGACGGATAGAGAGAGAATGGAGTGGGGACGGATAGAGAGGGAATGGAGTGGGGACAGATAGAGAGTGAATGAAGTGGGGGCGGATAGAGAGAGAATGGAGTGGGGACGGATAGAGAGAGAATGGAGTGGGGACGGATAGAAAGAGAATGGAGTGGGGTCGGATAGGGAGAGAATGGAGTGGGGACGGATAGAGAGAGAATGGAGTGGGGACGGATAGAGAGAATGGAGTGGGGACGGATTGAGAGAGAATGAAGTTGGGACGGATAGAGGGGGAATGGAGTGGCGACGGATATAGAGAGAATGGAGTGGGGATGGATAGAGAGAGAATGGAGTGGGGACGGATAGAGAGAGAATGGAGTGGGGACGGATAGAGAGAGAATGGAGTGGGGACGGATAGAGAGAGAATGGAGTGGGGACGGACAGAGAGAGAATGGAGTGGGAATGGAGAGAGAGAGAATGGAGTGGGGACGGATAGAGAGGGAATGGAGTGGGGCCGGAGAGAGAGGGAATGGAGTGGGGACGGATAGAGAGGGGAATGGAGTGGGGACGTTTAGCGAGGGAATAGAGTGGGGACGGATAGAGAGAGAATGGAGTGGGAATGGAGAGAGAGAGAATGGAGTGGGGACGGATAGAGAGGGAATGGAGTGGGGCCGTAGAGAGAGGGAATGGAGTGGGGACGGATAGAGAGGGGAATGGAGTGGGGACGTTTAGCGAGGGAATGGAGTGGGGACGGATAGAGAGAGAATGGAGTGGGGACGGATAGAGAGAGAATGGAGTGGGGATGGCAGAAGAGAGAATGGAGTGGGGCCGGATAGAGAGGGAATGGAGTGGGGACGGATAGAGATGGAATGGAGTGGGGACGGATAGAGAGGGGAATGGAGTGGGGACGGTTAGAGAGGGAATGGAGTGGGGAAGGATAGAGAGAGACTGGACTGGGGACGGATAGAGAGAGAATGGAGTGGGGACGGCAGAAGAGAGAATGCAGTGGGGACAGATAGAGAGAGACTGGTGTGGGGACGGATAGAGCGGGAATGGAGTGGGGACGGATAGAGAGGGAATGGAGTGGGGACGGATAGAGCGAGAATGGAGTGGGGACGGATTGAGAGAGAATGGAGTGGGGACAGCAGAAGAGAGAATCGAGTGGGGACGGATAGAGAGAGAATCGAGTGGGGACGGATAGAGAGAGAATGCAGTGGGGACAGATAGAGATAGAATGGAGTGGGGTCCGATAGAGAGAGAATGGAGCGAGGACGGATAGAGCGGGATTGCAGTGGGGACTGAAAGAGAGGGAATGGAGTGGGGACGGATGGAGAGAGAATGGAGTCGGGTCGGATAGAGAGAGAATGGAGTGGGGTCGGAAAGAGAGAGAATGGAGTGGGGACGGATAGAGAGGGAATGGAGTGGGGACGGATATAGAGAGAATGGAGAGGGGACGGATAGAGAGAGAATGGAGTGGGGACGGATAGAGAGGGAATGGCGTGGGGCCGGAGAGAGATGGAATGGAGTGGGGACGGATAGAGAGGGGAATGGAGTGGGGACGGACAGAGAGGGAATGGAGTGGGGACGGATGGAGAGGGAATGGAGTGGGGACGGATAGAGAGGGAATGGAGTGGGGACGGATAGAGGGGGAATGGAGTGGGGCCGGATAGAGAGTGAATGGAGTGGGGCCGGATTGACAGGGAATGGAGTGGGGCCGGATAGGGAGGGACTGGAGTGGGGACGGATAGAGAGGGAATGGAGTGGGGACGGATAGCGCGCGGAATGGAGTCGGGACGGTTAGAGATCGAATGGAGTGGGAACAGATAGAGAGAGAATGGAGTGGGGACGGCAGAAGAGAGAATTGAGTGGGAACGTATAAAGAGAGACTGGAGTGGGGCCGGATAGAGCGGGAATGGAGTGGGGACGGATAAAGAGGGAATGGAGTGGGGACGGATGGAGAGGGAATGGAGTGTGGACGGATAGAGTGGGAATGGAGTGGGGACTGATAGAGAGAGAATGGAGTGGGGACGGATAGTGAGAGAATGGAGTGGGGACGGATAGAGAGGGAACGGAGTGTGGTCGGATAGAGAGGGAATGGAGTGGGGATGGATAGAGTGGGAATGGAGTGGGGATGGATAGAGAGGGAATGGAGTGGGGACGGATAGACAGGGAATGGAGATTGGACGGATAGAGAGAGAATGGAGTGGGGACGTATAGAGAGGGAATGGAGTGGGGACGGATAGATAGGGAATGGAGTGGGGCGGATAGCGAGGGAATGGAGTGGGGACGGATAGAGAGAGAATGGAGTGGGGACGGATAGAGAGAGAATGGAGTGGGGACGGATAGAAAGGGAATGGAGTGGGGACGGATGGAGAGGGAATGGAGTGGGGACGGATAGAGAGGGAATGGAGTGGGGATGGATAGAGAGAGAATGGAGTGGGGGCGGATAGAGAGGGAATGGAGTGGGGACAGATAGAGACTGAATGAAGTGGGGGCGGATAGAGAGAGAATGGAGTGGGGACGGATAGAGAGAGAATGGAGTGGGGACGGATAGAGATAGAATGGAGTGGGGTCGGATAGAGAGAGAATGGAGTGGGGACGGATAGAGAGAGAATGGAGTGGGGATGGATAGAGAGAGAATAGAGTGGGGTCGGATAGAGAGAGAATGGAGTGGGGACGGAGAGAGAGAGAATGGAGTGGGGAAGGATAGAGAGAGAATGGAGTGGGGACGGATAGAGAGGGAATGGAGTGGGCACAGATAGAGAGTGAATGAAGTGGGGGCGGATAGAGAGAGAATCGAGTGGGGACGGATAGAGAGAGAATGGAGTGGGGACAGATAGAGAGAGAATGGAGTGGGGTCGGATAGAGAGAGAATCGAGTGGGGACGGATAGAGATTGAATGGAGTGGGGACGGATAGAGAGAACGGGATGGGGATGGATAGAGGGGGAATGGAGTGGGGACGGATAGAGAGAATGGAGTGGGGACGAATGGAGTGGGCACGGACATAGAGGGAATGGAGTGGGGACGGATAGAGCGGGAATGGAGTGGGGACGGATAGAGAGAGAATGGAGTGGGGACGGATAGAGAGAGAATGGAGTGGGGACGGATAGAGAGAGAATGGAGTGGGGACGGATAGAGAGGGAATGGAGTGGGGACGGATAGAGAGGGAATGGAGTGGGGACGGATAGATAGGGAATGAAGTGAGGACGGATAGAGAGGGAATGGAGTGGGGACGGATTGAGAGAGAATGGAGTGTGGAAGGATAGAGAGGGAATGGAGTGCGGCCGGAGAGAGAGGAAATGGAGTGGGGACGGATAGAGAGGTGAATGGAGTGGGGACGGTTAGAGAGGGAATGGAGTGGGGACGGAGAGAGAGAGAATGGAGTGGGGACAGCAGAAGAGAGAATGGAGTGGGGACGGATAGAGAGAGAATGGAGTGGGGACGGATAGAGATCAAATGGAGTGGGGACAGATAGAGAGGGAATGGAGTGGGGACGGATAGATAGAGAATGGAGTGGGGACAGATCCAGAGGGAATGGTTTGGGGACAGATAGAGAGGGAATGGAGTGGGGACGGATAGAGAGAGAATGGAGTGGGGACGGATAGAGAGGGAATGGCGTTTGGACGGATAGATAGGGAATGGAGTGAGGACGGATAGAGAGGGAATGGAGTGGGGACGGATTGAGAGAGAATGGAGTGCGGAAGGATAGAGAGGGAATGGAGTGCGGCCGGAGAGAGAGGGAATGGAGTGGGGACGGAAAGAGAGGGAATGGAGTGGGGATAGATGGAGAGAGAATGTAGTGGGGACGGATAGAGAGAGAATGGAGTGGGGACAGCAGAAGAGAGAATGGAGTGGGGACGGATAGAGAGAGAATGGAGTGGGGACGGATAGAGATCAAATGGAGTGGGGACAGATAGAGAGGGAATGGAGTGGGGACGGATAGATAGAGAATGGAGTGGGGACAGATCCAGAGGGAATGGTGTGGGGACAGATAGAGAGGGAATAGAGTTGGGACGGATAGAGAGAGAATGGAGTGGGGACGGATAGAGAGGGAATGGAGTGGGGACGGATAGACAGCGAATGGAGTGGGGACGGATATAGAGAGAATGGATTGGGGACGGATAGAGAGGGAATGGAGTGGGGACGGATAGAGTGGGAATGGAGTGGGGACTGATAGAGAGTGAATGGAGTGGGGACGGTTAGAGAGGGAATGTAGTGGGGAAGGATAGAGAGAGAATGGAGTGGGGACGGATAGAGAGAGAATGGAGTGGGGATGGCAGAAGAGAGAATGGAGTGGGGACGGATGAAGAGGGAATGGAGTGGGCCCGGATAGAGAGGGAATGGAGTGGGGACGGATAGAGAGGGAATGGAGTGGGGACGGATAGAGAGGGGAATGGAGTGGGGACGGTTAGAGAGGGAATGGAGTGGGGAAGGATAGAGAGAGAATGGAGTGGGGACGGCAGAAGAGAGAATGCAGTGGGGACGGATAGAGAGAGACTGGTGTGGGGACGAATAGAGCGGGAATGGAGTGGGGACGGATAGAGAGGGAATGGAGTGGGGACGGATAGAGCGACAATGGAGTGGGGACGGATTGAGAGAGAATGGAGTGGGGACAGCAGAAGAGAGAATCGAGTGGGGACGGATAGAGAGAGAATCGAGTGGGGACGGATAGAGAGAGAATGCAGTGGGGACAGATAGAGATAGAATGGATTGGGGTCGGATAGAGAGAGAATCGAGTGACGATGGATAGAGCGGGAATGCAGTGGGGACGGAAAGAGAGGGAATGGAGTGGGGACGGATAGAGAGAGAATGGAGCGGGGTCGGATAGAGAGAGAATGGAGTGGGGTCGGAAAGAGAGAGAATGGAGTGGGGACGGATAGAGAGGGAATTGAGTGGGGACGGATACAGAGAGAATGGAGTGGGGAAGGAGAGAGAGATAATGGAGTGGGGAAGGAGAGAGAGAGAATGGAGTGGGGACCGATAGAGAGGGACTGGAGTGGGGACGGATAGAGAGGGAATAGAGTGGGGACGGATCGCGAGGGAATGGAGTGGGGACGGTTAGAGGGGGAATGGAGTGGGGCCGGATAGAGAGGGAATGGAGTGGGGCCGGATTGAGAGGGAATGGAGTGGGGCCGGATAGGGAGGGACTGGAGTGGGGACGGATAGTGAGGGAATGGAGTGGGGACGGATAGAGCGCGGAATGGAGTAGGGACGGTTATAGATGGAATGGAGTGGGGACGGATAGAGAGAGAATGGAGTGGGGACGGCAGAAGATAGAATGGAGTGGGGACGGATAAAGAGAGACTGGAGTGGCGCCGGATAGAGCGGGAATGGAGTGGGGACGGATAGAGAGTGAATGGAGTGGGGACGGATAGAGAGGGAATGGAGTGGGGGCGGATAGAGAGGGAATGGAGTGGGGACAGATAGAGAGAGAATGGAGTGGGGATGGCAGAAGAGAGAATGGAGTGGGGACGGATAGAGAGGGAATGGAGTGGGGCCGGATAGAGAGGGAATGGAGTGCGGACGGATAGAGATGGAATGGAGTGGGGACGGATAGAGAGGGGAATGGAGTGGGGACGGTTAGAGAGGGAATGGAGTGGGGAAGGATAGAGAGAGAATGGAGTGGGGACGGATAGAGAGAGAATGGAGTGGGGACGGCAGAAGAGAGAATGCAGTGGGGACGGATAGAGAGAGACTGGTGTGGGGACGGATAGAGCGGGAATGGAGTGGGGACGGATAGAGAGGGAATGGAGTGGGGACGGATAGAGCGACAATGGAGTGGGGACGGATTGAGAGAGAATGGAGTGGGGTCGGATAGAGAGAGAATCGAGTGAGGACGGATAGAGCGGGAATGCAGTGGGGACGGAAAGAGAGGGAATGGAGGCGGGACGGATGGAGAGAGAATGGAGTGGGGTCGGATAGAGAGAGAATGGAGTGGGGTCGGAAAGAGAGAGAATGGAGTGTGGAAGGATAGAGAGGGAATGGAGTGGGGACGGATATAGAGAGAATGGAGAGGGGTCGGATAGAGAGAGAATGGAGTGGGACGGATAGAGAGGGAATGGCGTGTGGCCGAAGAGAGAGGGAATGGAGTGGGGACGGATAGAGAGGGGAATGGAGTGGAGACGGATAGAGAGGGAATGGAGTGGGGACGGATCGAGAGGGAATGGAGTGCGAAGGATAGAGAGGGAATGGAGTGGGGACGGAGAAAGGGGGAATGGAGTGGGGCCGGATAGAGAGGGAATGGAGTGGGGCCGGATTGACAGGGAATGGAGTGGGGAAGGATAGGGAGGGACTGGAGTGGGGACGGATAGAGAGGGAATGGAGTGGGGAGGGATAGAGCGCGGAATGGAGTCGGGAAGGTTAGAGATGGAATGGAGTGGGGACAGATAGCGAGAGAATGGAGTGGGGACGGCAGAAGAGAGAATGGAGAGGGGACGGATAGAGAGAGAATGGAGTGGGGACGGATAGAGAGAGAATGGAGTGGGGACGGATAGAGAGAATGGAGTGGGGACGGATTGAGAGAGAATGAAGTTGGGACGGATAGAGAGAGAATGGAGTGCGGACGGATAGAGAGAGAATGGACTGGGGATGGATAGAGAGAGAATGGAGTGGGGACGGATAGAGAGAGATTGGAGTGGGGACGGATAGAGAGAGAATGGAGTGCGGACGGAGAGAGAGAGAATGGAGTGGGGACGGTAGAGAGGGAATGGAGTGGGGACGGGAGAGAGGGAATGGAGTGGGGACGGATAGTGAGAGAATGGAGTGGGGACGGATAGAGAGAGAATGGAGTGGGGACAGATAGAGAGAGAATGTAGTGGGGATGGATAGAGAGAGAATGGAGTGGGGACGGATAGAGAGAGAAAGGAGTGGGGACGGGAGAAGAGAGAATGGAGTGGGGACGTATAATGAGAGACTGAAGTGTGGACGGATAGAGCGGGAATGGAGTGGGGACAGCAGAAGAGAGAATGGAGTGGGGACGGATAGAGAGAGAATGGAGTGGGGACGGATAGAGAGCGAATGGAATGGGAATGAAGAGAGAGAGAATGGAGTGGGGACGGATAAAGAGGGAATGGAGTGGGGACGGATAGAGAGGGAATGGAGTGGGGACTGATAGATAGGGAATGGAGTGAGAACGGATAGAGAGGGAATAGAGTGGGGACGGATAGAGAGAGAATGGAGTGGGGACGGATAGAGAGGGAATGGAGTGGGGACGGTAGAGAGGGTATGGAGTGGGGACGGTAGAGAGGGTATGGAGTGGGGACGGATAGAGAGAGAATGGAGTGGGGACGGATAGAGTGAGAATGGATTGGGGACGGATAGAGACAGAATGGAGTGGGGACGGGAGAGAGGGAATGGAGCGGGGTCGGATAGAGAGGGAATAGAGTGGGGACGGATAGAGAGAGAATTTAGTGGGGACGGATACAGAGAGAATGGCGTGGGAACGGATAGAGAGAGAATGGCGTGGGGACGGAGAGAGAGAATGGAGTGGGGGCAGATAGAGAGAGAATGGAGTGGAGACGGGTGAAGAGAGAATTGAGTGGGGACGGATAGAGCGGGAATGGAGTGGGGACGGATAGAGAGAGAATGGAGTGGGGACGGTAGAGAGGGAATGGAGTGGGGACGGATAGAGAGGGAATAGAGCGGGGACGGATAGAGAGAGAATGGAGTGGGGACGGATAGAGAGGGAATGGAGTGGGGACGGTAGGGAGGGAATGGAGTGGGGACGGATAGAGAGGGAATAGAGTGGGGACGAATAGAGAGAGAATGGAGTGGGGACGGGTAAAGAGAGAATGGAGTGGGGACGGATAGAGCGGGAATGGAGTGGGGACGGATAGAGAGAGAATTGGGTGGGGACGGTAGAGAGGGAATGGAGCGGGGATGGATAGAGAGAGAATGGAGTGGGGACGGGAGAAGAGAGAATGGAGTGGGGATGGATAGAGCGGGAATGGAGTGGGGACGGATCGAGAGAGAATGGAGTGATGACGGAGAGAGAGAGAATGGAGTGGGAACGGATAGAGAGAGAATGGTGTGGGGACGGATAGAGAGAGAATGGAGTGGGGACGGATAGAGAGAGAATGGACTGGGGACGGATAGAGAGGGAATGGAGTGGGAATGGCAGAAGAGAGAATGGAGTGGGGACGGGAGAAGAGAGAATGGAGTGGGGATGGATAGAGCGGGAATGGAGTGGGGACGGATAGAGAGAGAATAGAGTGGAGGCGGATAGAGAGGGAATGGAGTGGGGACGGTAGAGAGGGAATGCACTGGGGACGGATAGATAGAGAATGGAGTGATGACGGATAGAGAGAGAATGGAGTGGGGACGGATAGAGAGGGAATGGAGTGGGGACGGTAGAGAAGGAATGGAGTGGGGACGGATAGAGAGGGAATGGAGTGGGGACGGTAGAGAGGGAATGGAGTGGGGACGGATAGAGAGAGAAAGGAGTGGGGACGGATAGAGAGGGAATGGAGTGTGGACGGATAGAGAGAGAATAGAGTGGGGGCGGATAGAGAGAGAATGGAGTGGGGACGGATAGAGAGAGAATGGAGTGGGGTCGGATAGAGAGAGAATGGAATGTGGATGAATAGAGAGGGAATGGAGTGGGGACAGATAGAGAGGGAATGGAGTGGGGATGGATAGATAGAGACTGGAGTGGGGACAGATAGAGAGGGAATGGAGTGGGGATGGATAGAGAGAGAATGGAGTGGGGACGGATAGAGAGAGAAAGGAGTGGGGACGGGAGAAGAGAGAATGGAGTGGGGACGTATAATGAGAGACTGAAGTGTGGACGGAGAGAGCGGGAATGGAGTGGGGACAGCAGAAGAGAGAATGGAGTGGGGACGGATAGAGAGGGAATGGAGTGGGGACGGATAGAGAGCGAATGGAATGGGGATGAATAGAGGGAGAATGGAGCGGGCACGGATAAAGAGGGAATGGAGTGGGGACGGATAGAGAGGGAATGGAGTGGGGACTGATCGATAGGGAATGGAGTGAGAACGGATAGAGAGGGAATGGAGTTGGGACGGATAGAGAGGGAATGGAGTGGGGACTGATCGATAGGGAATGGAGTGAGAACGGATAGAGAGAGAATGGAGTGGGGACAGATAGAGAGAGAATGGGATGGGGTCGGATAGAGAGAGAAAGGAGTGGGGACGGGAGAAGAGAGAATGGAGTGGGGACGTATAATGAGAGACTGAAGTGTGGACGGATAGAGCGGGAATGGAGTGGGGACAGCAGAAGAGAGAATGGAGTGGGGACGGATAGAGAGAGAATGGAGTGGGGACGGATAGAGAGCGAATGGAATGGGGATGAAGAGAGAGAGAATGGAGTGGGGACGGATAAAGAGGGAATGGAGTGGGGACGGATAGAGAGGGAATGGAGTGGGGACTGATAGATAGGGAATGGAGTGAGAACGGATAGAGAGGGAATAGAGTGGGGACGGATAGAGAGAGAATGGAGTGGGGACGGATAGAGAGGGAATGGAGTGGGGACGGTAGAGAGGGTATGGAGTGGGGACGGATAGAGTGAGAATGGAGTGGGGACGGATAGAGTGAGAATGGATTGGGGACGGATAGAGACAGAATGGAGTGGGGACGGGAGAGAGGGAATGGAGCGGGGTCGGATAGAGAGGGAATAGAGTGGGGACGGATAGAGAGAGAATTTAGTGGGGACGATACAGAGAGAATGGCGTGGGAACGGATAGAGAGAGAATGGCGTGGGGACGGAGAGAGAGAATAGAGCGGGGACGGATAGAGAGAGAATGGAGTGGGGACGGATAGATAGGGAATGGAGTGGGGACGGTAGGGAGGGAATGGAGTGGGGACGGATAGAGAGGGAATAGAGTGGGGACGAATAGAGAGAGAATGGTGTGGGGACGGGTAAAGAGAGAATGGAGTGGGGACGGATAGAGCGGGAATGGAGTTGGGACGGATAGAGAGAGAATTGGGTGGGGACGGTAGAGAGGGAATGGAGCGGGGATGGATAGAGAGAGAATGGAGTGGGGACGGGAGAAGAGAGAATGGAGTGGGGATGGATAGAGCGGGAATGGAGTGGGGACGGATCGAGAGAGAATGGAGTGATGACGGAGAGAGAGAGAATGGAGTGGGAACGGATAGAGAGAGAATGGTCTGGGGACGGATAGAGAGAGAATGGAGTGGGGACGGATAGAGAGAGAATGGACTGGGGACGGATAGAGAGGGAATGGAGTGGGAATGGCAGAAGAGAGAATGGAGTGGGGACGGGAGAAGAGAGAATGGAGTGGGGATGGATAGAGCGGGAATGGAGTGGGGACGGATAGAGAGAGAATGGAGTGGAGACGGATAGAGAGGGAATGGAGTGGGGACGGTAGAGAGGGAATGCACTGGGGACGGATAGATAGAGAATGGAGTGATGACGGATAGAGAGAGAATGGAGTGGGGACGGATAGAGAGGGAATGGAGTGGGGACGGTAGAGAAGGAATGGAGTGGGGACGGATAGAGAGAGAATGGAGTGGGGACGGTAGAGAGGGAATGGAGTGGGGACGGATAGAGAGAGAAAGGATTGGGGACGGATAGAGAGGGAATGGAGTGTGGACGGATAGAGAGAGAATGGAGTGGGGGCGGATAGAGAGAGAATGGAGTGGGGACGGATAGAGAGAGAATGGAGTGGGGTCGGATAGAGAGAGAATGGAATGTGGATAAATAGAGAGGGAATGGAGTGGGGACAGATAGAGAGGGAATGGAGTGGGGATGGATAGATAGAGAATGGAGTGGGGACAGATAGAGAGGGAATGGAGTGAGGATGGATAGAGAGAGAATGGAGTGGGGACGGATAGAGAGAGAAAGGAGTGGGGACGGGAGAAGAGAGAATGGAGTGGGGACGTATAATGAGAGACTGAAGTGTGGACGGAGAGAGCGGGAATGGAGTGGGGACAGCAGAAGAGAGAATGGAGTGGGGACGGATAGAGAGGGAATGGAGTGGGGACGAATAGAGAGAGAATGTAGTGGGGACGGATAGAGAGGGAATGGAGTGGGGACGGATAGAGAGCGAATGGAATGGGGATGAATAGAGAGAGAATGGAGTGGGCACGGATAAAGAGGGAATGGAGTGGGGACGGATAGAGAGGGAATGGAGTGGGGACTGATCGATAGGGAATGGAGTGAGAACGGATAGAGAGGGAATGGAGTTGGGACGGATAGAGAGGGAATGGAGTGGTGAAGGATATAGAGAGAATGGAGTGGGGATGGATAGAGAGAGAATGGAGTGGGGACGGATAGAGAGAGAATGGAGTGGGGACGGATAGAGACAGAATGGAGTGGGGACGGATAGACAGAGTATGGAGTGGGGACGGATAGAGAGAGAATGGAGTGGGGATGGATAGAGACAGAATGGACTGGGGACGGATCGAGAGGGAATGGAGTGGGGACGGAAGGAGAGAGAATGGAGTGAGGACGGATAGAGCGGGAATGGAGTGGGGACGGATTGAGAGAATGGAGTGGGGACGGATCGAGAGAGAATGGAGTGGGGACGGATAGAGAGAATGGAGTGTGGACGGATAGAGAGAATGGAGTGGGGACGGCAGAAGAGAGAATGGAGTGGGGACGGGAGAAGAGAGAATGGAGTGGGGACGGATAGAGAGAGAATGGAGTGGGGACGGATAGAGATGGAATGGAGTGGGGATGGATCGAGTGGGAATGGAGTGGGGACAGATAGTGAGGGAATGGAGTGGAGACGGATAGAGAGGGAATGGAGTGGGGACGGATAGAGAGGGAATGGAGTGGGGAAGGTTAGAGAGAGAATGGAGTGGGGACGGATAGAAAGGGAATGGAGTGGGGACGGATGGAGAGAGAATGGAGTGGGGGCGGATAGAGAGAGAATGGAGTGGGGACGGATAGAGAGAGAATGGAGTGGGGTCGGATAGAGAGAGAATGGAATGTGGATGAATAGAGAGGGAATGGAGTGGGGACAGATAGAGAGGGAATGGAGTGGGGATGGATAGATAGAGACTGGAGTGGGGACAGATAGAGAGGGAATGGAGTGGGGATGGATAGAGAGAGAATGGAGTGGGGACGGATAGAGAGAGAAAGGAGTGGGGACGGGAGAAGAGAGAATGGAGTGGGGACGTATAATGAGAGACTGAAGTGTGGACGGAGAGAGCGGGAATGGAGTGGGGACAGCAGAAGAGAGAATGGAGTGGGGACGGATAGAGAGGGAATGGAGTGGGGACGGATAGAGAGCGAATGGAATGGGGATGAATAGAGGGAGAATGGAGTGGGCACGGATAAAGAGGGAATGGAGTGGGGACGGATAGAGAGGGAATGGAGTGGGGACTGATCGATAGGGAATGGAGTGAGAACGGATAGAGAGGGAATGGAGTTGGGACGGATAGAGAGGGAATGGAGTGGGGACTGATCGATAGGGAATGGAGTGAGAACGGATAGAGAGAGAATGGAGTGGGGACAGATAGAGAGAGAATGGGATGGGGTCGGATAGAGAGAGAAAGGAGTGGGGACGGGAGAAGAGAGAATGGAGTGGGGACGTATAATGAGAGACTGAAGTGTGGACGGATAGAGCGGGAATGGAGTGGGGACAGCAGAAGAGAGAATGGAGTGGGGACGGATAGAGAGAGAATGGAGTGGGGACGGATAGAGAGCGAATGGAATGGGGATGAAGAGAGAGATTGGAGTGGGGACGGATAAAGAGGGAATGGAGTGGGGACGGATAGAGAGGGAATGGAGTGGGGACTGATAGATAGGGAATGGAGTGAGAACGGATAGAGAGGGAATAGAGTGGGGACGGATAGAGAGAGAATGGAGTGGGGACGGATAGAGAGGGAATGGAGTGGGGACGGTAGAGAGGGTATGGAGTGGGGACGGATAGAGTGAGAATGGAGTGGGGACGGATAGAGTGAGAATGGATTGGGGACGGATAGAGACAGAATGGAGTGGGGACGGGAGAGAGGGAATGGAGCGGGGTCGGATAGAGAGGGAATAGAGTGGGGACGGATAGAGAGAGAATTTAGTGGGGACGATACAGAGAGAATGGCGTGGGAACGGATAGAGAGAGAATGGCGTGGGGACGGAGAGAGAGAATGGAGTGGGGGCAGATAGAGAGAGAATGGAGTGGAGACGGGTGAAGAGAGAATGGAGTGGGGACGGATAGAGCGGGAATGGAGTGGGGACGGATAGAGAGAGAATGGAGTGGGGACGGTAGAGAGGGAATGGAGTGGGGACGGATAGAGAGGGAATAGAGCGGGGACGGATAGAGAGAGAATGGAGTGGGGACGGATAGAGAGGGAATGGAGTGGGGACGGTAGGGAGGGAATGGAGTGGGGACGGATAGAGAGGGAATAGAGTGGGGACGAATAGAGAGAGAATGGTGTGGGGACGGGTAAAGAGAGAATGGAGTGGGGACGGATAGAGCGGGAATGGAGTGGGGACGGATAGAGAGAGAATTGGGTGGGGACGGTAGAGAGGGAATGGAGCGGGGATGGATAGAGAGAGAATGGAGTGGGGACGGGAGAAGAGAGAATGGAGTGGGGATGGATAGAGCGGGAATGGAGTGGGGACGGATCGAGAGAGAATGGAGTGATGACGGAGAGAGAGAGAATGGAGTGGGAACGGATAGAGAGAGAATGGTGTGGGGACGGATAGAGAGAGAATGGAGTGGGGACGGATAGAGAGAGAATGGACTGGGGACGGATAGAGAGGGAATGGAGTGGGAATGGCAGAAGAGAGAATGGAGTGGGGACGGGAGAAGAGAGAATGGAGTGGGGATGGATAGAGCGGGAATGGAGTGGGGACGGATAGAGAGAGAATGGAGTGGAGACGGATAGAGAGGGAATGGAGTGGGGACGGTAGAGAGGGAATGCACTGGGGACGGATAGATAGAGAATGGAGTGATGACGGATAGAGAGAGAATGGAGTGGGGACGGATAGAGAGGGAATGGAGTGGGGACGGTAGAGAAGGAATGGAGTGGGGACGGATAGAGAGGGAATGGAGTGGGGACGGTAGAGAGGGAATGGAGTGGGGACGGATAGAGAGAGAAAGGATTGGGGACGGATAGAGAGGGAATGGAGTGTGGACGGATAGAGAGAGAATGGAGTGGGGGCGGATAGAGAGAGAATGGAGTGGGGACGGATAGAGAGAGAATGGAGTGGGGTCGGATAGAGAGAGAATGGAATGTGGATAAATAGAGAGGGAATGGAGTGGGGACAGATAGAGAGGGAATGGAGTGGGGATGGATAGATAGAGAATGGAGTGGGGACAGATAGAGAGGGAATGGAGTGAGGATGGATAGAGAGAGAATGGAGTGGGGACGGATAGAGAGAGAAAGGAGTGGGGACGGGAGAAGAGAGAATGGAGTGGGGACGTATAATGAGAGACTGAAGTGTGGACGGAGAGAGCGGGAATGGAGTGGGGACAGCAGAAGAGAATGGAGTGGGGACGGATAAAGTGGGAATGGAGTGGGGACGGATAGAGAGGGAATGGAGTGGGGACTGATAGATAGGGAATGGAGTGAGAACGGATAGAGAGGGAATAGAGTGGGGACGGATAGAGAGAGAATGGAGTGGGGACGGATAGAGAGGGAATGGAGTGGGGACGGTAGAGAGGGTATGGAGTGGGGACGGATAGAGAGAGAATGGAGTGGGGACGGATAGAGTGAGAATGGATTGGGGACGGATAGAGACAGAATGGAGTGGGGACGGGAGAGAGGGAATGGAGCGGGGTCGGATAGAGAGGGAATAGAGTGGGGACGGATAGAGAGAGAATTTAGTGGGGACGGATACAGAGAGAATGGCGTGGGAATGGATAGAGAGAGAATGGCGTGGGGACGGAGAGAGAGAATGGAGTGGGGACAGATAGAGAGAGAATGGAGTGGGGACGGATAGAGAGAATGGAGTGGGGAAGGCAGAAGAGAGAATGGAGTGGAGACGGGTGAAGAGAGAATGGAGTGGGGACGGATAGAGCGGGAATGGAGTGGGGACGGATAGAGAGAGAATGGAGTGGGGACGGTAGAGAGGGAATGGAGTGGGGACGGATAGAGAGGGAATAGAGCGGGGACGGATAGAGAGAGAATGGAGTGGGGACGGATAGAGAGGGAATGGAGTGGGGATGGTAGGGAGGGAATGGAGTGGGGACGGATAGAGAGGGAATAGAGTGGGGACGAATAGAGAGAGAATGGAGTGGGGACGGGTAAAGAGAGAATGGAGTGGGGACGGATAGAGCGGGAATGGAGTGGGGACGGATAGAGAGAGAATTGGGTGGGGACGGTAGAGAGGGAATGGAGCGGGGATGGATAGAGAAAGAATGGAGTGGGGACGGGAGAAGAGAGAATGGAGTGGGGATGGATAGAGCGGGAATGGAGTGGGGACGGATCGAGAGAGAATGGAGTGATGATGGAGAGAGAGAGAATGGAGTGGGAACGGATAGAGAGAGAATGGTGTGGGGACGGATAGAGAGAGAATGGAGTGGGGACGGATAGAGAGAGAATGGACTGGGGACGGATAGAGAGGGAATGGAGTGGGAATGGCAGAAGAGAGAATGGAGTGGGGACGGGAGAAGAGAGAATGGAGTGGGGATGGATAGAGCGGGAATGGAGTGGGGACGGTTGGAGAGAGAATGGAGCGGAGACGGATAGAGAGGGAATGGAGTGGGGACGGTAAAGAGGGAATGCACTGGGGACGGATAGATAGAGAATGGAGTGATGACGGATAGAGAGAGAATGGAGTGGGGACGGATAGAGAGGGAATGGAGTGGGGACGGTAGAGAAGGAATGGAGTGGGGACGGATAGAGAGGGAATGGAGTGGGGACGGTAGAGAGGGAATGGAGTGGGGATGGATAGAGGGAGAATGGAGTGGGGACGGATAGAGAGAGAAAGGAGTGGGGACGGGAGAAGAGAGAATGGAGTGGGGACGTATAATGAGAGAATGAAGTGTGGACGGAGAGAGCGGGAATGGAGTGGGGACAGCAGAAGAGAGAATGGAGTGGGGACGGATAGAGAGGGAATGGAGTGGGGACGGATAGAGAGAGAATGTAGTGGGGACGGATAGAGAGGGAATGGAGTGGGGACAGATAGAGAGCGAATGGAATGGGGATGAATAGAGAGAGAATGGAGTGGGCACGGATAAAGAGGGAATGGAGTGGGGACGGATAGAGAGGGAATGGAGTGGGGACTGATCGATAGGGAATGGAGTGAGAACGGATAGAGAGGGAATGGAGTTGGGACGGATAGAGAGGGAATGGAGTGGTGAAGGATATAGAGAGAATGGAGTGGGGATGGATAGAGAGAGAATGGAGTGGGGACGGATAGAGAGAGAATGGAGTGGGGACGGATAGAGACAGAATGGAGTGGGGACGGATAGACAGAGTATGGAGTGGGGACGGATAGAGAGAGAATGGAGTGGGGACGGATAGACAGCGAATGGAGTGGGGACGGATAGAGAGAGAATGGATTGGGGATGGATAGAGAGGGAATGGAGTGGGGACGGATAGAGTGGGAATGGAGTGGGGACTGATAGAGAGTGAATGGAGTGGGGACGGTTAGAGAGGGAATGTAGTGGGGAAGGATAGAGAGAGAATGGAGTGGGGACGGATAGAGAGAGAATGGAGTGGGGATGGCAGAAGAGAGAATGGAGTGGGGACGGATGAAGAGGGAATGGAGTGGGGCCGGATAGAGAGGGAATGGTGTGGGGATGGATAGAGAGGGAATGGAGTGGGGACGGATAGAGAGGGGAATGGAGTGGGGACGGTTAGAGAGGGAATGGAGTGGGGAAGGATAGAGAGAGAATGGAGTGGGGACGGCAGAAGAGAGAATGCAGTGGGGACGGATAGAGAGAGACTGGTGTGGGGACGAATAGAGCGGGAATGGAGTGGGGACGGATAGAGAGGGAATGGAGTGGGGACGGATAGAGCGACAATGGAGTGGGGACGGATTGAGAGAGAACGGAGTGGGGACAGCAGAAGAGAGAATCGAGTGGGGACGGATAGAGAGAGAATCGAGTGGGGACGGATAGAGAGAGAATGCATTGGGGACAGATAGAGATAGAATGGAGTGGGGTCGGATAGAGAGAGAATCGAGTGAGGATGGATAGAGCGGGAATGGAGCGGGGTCGGATAGAGAGAGAATGGAGTGGGGTCGGAAAGAGAGAGAATGGAGTGGGGACGGATAGAGAGGGAATTGAGTGGGGACGGATACAGAGAGAATGGAGTGGGGAAGGAGAGAGAGATAATGGAGTGGGGAAGGAGAGAGAGAGAATGTAGTGGGGACCGATAGAGAGGGACTGGAGTGGGGACGGATAGAGAGGGAATGGAGTGGGGACGGATCGCGAGGGAATGGAGTGGGGACGGATAGAGAGGGAATGGAGTGGGGACGGTTAGAGGGGGAATGGAGTGGGGCCGGATAGAGAGGGAATGGAGTGGGGCCGGATTGAGAGGGAATGGAGTGGGGCCGGATAGGGAGGGACTGGAGTGGGGACGGATAGTGAGGGAATGGAGTGGGGACGGATAGAGCGCGGAATGGAGTCGGGACGGTTAGAGATGGAATGGAGTGGGGACGGATAGAGAGAGAATGGAGTGGGGACGGCAGAAGAGAGAATGGAGTGGGGACGGATAAAGAGAGACTGGAGTGGCGCCGGATAGAGCGGGAATGGAGTGGGGACGGATAGAGAGTGAATGGAGTGGGGACGGATAGAGAGGGAATGGAGTGGGGGCGGATAGAGAGGGAATGGAGTGGGGACAGATAGAGAGTGAATGAAGTGGGTGCGGATAGAGAGGGAATGGAGTGGGGACGGATAGAGAGGGAATGGTGTGGGGATGGATAGAGAGAGAATGGAGTGGGGGCGGATAGAGAGGGAATGGAGTGGGGACAGATAGAGAGTGAATGAAGTGGGGGCGGATAGAGAGAGAATGGAGTGGGGACGGAGAGAGAGAGAGAATGGAGTGGGGTCGGATAGAGAGAGAATGGAGTGGGGACGGATAGAGAGAGAATGGAGTGGGGACGGATAGAGAGAGAATGGAGTGGGGACGGATAGAGAGAATGGAGTGGGGACGGATAGAGAGAATGGAGTGGGGACGGATTGAGAGAGAATTAAGTTGGGACGGATAGAGGGGGAATGGAGTGGCGACGGATATAGAGAGAATGGACTGGGGATGGATAGAGAGAGAATGGAGTGGGGATGGATAGAGAGAGAATGGAGTGGGGACGGATAGAGAGAGAATGGAGTGCGGACGGGTAGAGAGAGAATGGAGTGGGGATGGAGAGAGAGAGAATGGAGTGGGGACGGATAGAGAGGGAATGGAGTGGGGCCGGAGAGAGAGGGAATGGAGTGGGGACGGATAGAGAGGGGAATGGAGTGGGGACGTTTAGCGAGGGAATGGAGTGGGGACGGATAGGGAGAGAATGGAGTGGGGACGGATAGAGAGAGAATGGAGTGGGGTTGGCAGAAGAGAGAATGGAGTGGGGACGGATAGAGAGGGAATGCAGTGGGGCCGGATAGAGAGGGAATGGAGTGAGGATGGATAGAGATGGAATGGAGTGGGGACGGTTAGAGGGGGAATGGAGTGGGGCCGGATAGAGAGGGAATGGAGTGGGGCCGGATTGAGAGGGAATGGAGTGGGGCCGGATAGGGAGGGACTGGAGTGGGGACGGATAGAGGGGGAATGGAGTGGGGACGGATAGCGCGCGGAATGGAGTCGGGACGGTTATAGATGGAATGGAGTGGGGACGGATATAGAGTGAATGGAGTGGGGACGGCAGAAGAGAGAATGGAGTGGGGACGGATAAAGAGAGACTGGAGTGGCGCCGGATAGAGCGGGAATGGAGTGGGGACGGATAGAGAGTGAATGGAGTGGGGACGGATAGAGAGGGAATGGAGTGGGGGCGGATAGAGAGGGAATGGAGTGGGGACAGATAGAGAGTGAATGAAGTGGGTGCGGATAGAGAGGGAATGGAGTGGGGACGGATAGAGAGGGAATGGTGTGGGGATGGATAGAGAGAGAATGGAGTGGCGGCGGATAGAGAGGGAATGGAGTGGGGACAGATAGAGAGTGAATGAAGTGGGGGCGGATAGAGAGAGAATGGAGTGGGGACGGAGAGAGAGAGAATGGAGTGGGGTCGGATAGAGAGAGAATGGAGTGGGGACGGATAGAGAGAGAATGGAGTGGGGACGGATAGAGAGAGAATGGAGTGGGGACGGATAGAGAGAATGGAGTGGGGACGGATTGAGAGAGAATGAAGTTGGGACGGATAGAGGGGGAATGGAGTGGCGACGGATATAGAGAGAATGGACTTGGGATGGATAGAGAGAGAATGGAGTGGGGATGGATAGAGAGAGAATGGAGTGGGGACGGATAGAGAGAGAATGGAGTGCGGACGGGTAGAGAGAGAATGGAGTGGGGATGGAGAGAGAGAGAATGGAGTGGGGACGGATAGAGAGGGAATGGAGTGGGGCCGGAGAGAGAGGGAATGGAGTGGGGACGGATAGAGAGGGGAATGGAGTGGGGACGTTTAGCGAGGGAATGGAGTGGGGACGGATAGGGAGAGAATGGAGTGGGGACGGATAGAGAGAGAATGGAGTGGGGATGGCAGAAGAGAGAATGGAGTGGGGACGGATAGAGAGGGAATGGAGTGGGGCCGGATAGAGAGGGAATGGAGTGCGGACGGATAGAGATGGAATGGAGTGGGGACGGATAGAGAGGGGAATGGAGTGGGGACGGTTAGAGAGGGAATGGAGTGGGGAAGGATAGAGAGAGAATGGAGTGGGGACGGATAGAGAGAGAATGGAGTGGGGACGGCAGAAGAGAGAATGCAGTGGGGACGGATAGAGAGAGACTGGTGTGGGGACGGATAGAGCGGCAATGGAGTGGGGACGGATAGAGAGGGAATGGAGTGGGGACGGATAGAGCGACAATGGAGTGGGGACGGATTGAGAGAGAATGGAGTGGGGTCGGACAGAGAGAGAATCGAGTGAGGACGGATAGAGCGGGAATGCAGTGGGGACGGAAAGAGAGGGAATGGAGGCGGGACGGATGGAGAGAGAATGGAGTGGGGTCGGATAGAGAGAGAATGGAGTGGGGTCGGAAAGAGAGAGAATGGAGTGTGGAAGGATAGAGAGGGAATGGAATGGGGACGGATATAGAGAGAATGGAGAGGGGACGGATAGAGAGAGAATGGAGTGGGGACGGATAGAGAGGGAATGGCGTGGGGCCGGAGAGAGAGGGAATGGAGTGGGGACGGATAGAGAGGGGAATGGAGTGGAGACGGATAGAGAGGGAATGGAGTGGGGACGGATCGAGAGGGAATGGAGTGGGGAGGGATAGAGAGGGAATGGAGTGGGGACGGATAAAGGGGGAATGGAGTGGGGCCGGATAGAGAGGGAATGGAGTGGGGCCGGATTGACAGGGAATGGAGTGGGGAAGGATAGGGAGGGACTGGAGTGGGGACGGATAGAGAAGGAATGGAGTTGGGAGGGATAGAGCGCGGAATGGAGTCGGGAAGGTTAGAGATGGAATGGAGTGGGGACAGATAGAGAGAGATTGGAGTGGGGACGGATAGAGAGAGAATGGAGTGCGGACGGATAGAGAGAGAATGGAGTGGGGATGGAGAGAGAGAGAATGGAGTGGGGACGGATCGAGAGGGAATGGAGTGGGGACGATAGAGATGGAATGGAGTGGGGACGGATAGAGAGAGAATGGAGTGGGGACGGATAGAGAGGGAATGGAGTGGGGACGGATAGAGAGAGAATGGAGTGGGGACAGATAGAGAGAGAATGTAGTGGGGATGGATAGAGAGAGAATGGAGTGGGGACGGATAGAGAGAGAAAGGAGTGGGGACGGGAGAAGAGAGAATGGTGTGGGGACGTATAATGAGAGACTGAAGTGTGGACGGATAGAGCGGGAATGGAGTGGGGACAGCAGAAGAGAGAATGGAGTGGGGACGGATAGAGAGAGAATGGAGTGGGGACGGATAGAGAGCGAATGGAATGGGGATGAAGAGAGAGAGAATGGAGTGGGGACGAATAAAGAGGGAATGGAGTGGGGACGGATAGAGAGGGAATGGAGTGGGGACTGATAGATAGGGAATGGAGTGAGAACGGATAGAGAGGGAATAGAGTGGGGACGGATAGAGAGAGAATGGAGTGGGGACGGATAGAGAGGGAATGGAGTGGGGACGGTAGAGAGGGTATGGAGTGGGGACGGATAGAGAGAGAATGGAGTGGGGACGGATAGAGTGAGAATGGATTGCGGACGGATAGAGACAGAATGGAGTGGGGACGGGAGAGAGGGAATGGAGCGGGGTCGGATAGAGAGGGAATAGAGTGGGGACGGATAGAGAGAGAATTTAGTGGGGACGGATACAGAGAGAATGGCGTGGGAATGGATAGAGAGAGAATGGCGTGGGGACGGAGAGAGAGAATGGAGTGGGGACAGATAGAGAGAGAATGGAGTGGGGACGGATAGAGAGAATGGAGTGGGGAAGGCAGAAGAGAGAATGGAGTGGAGACGGGTGAAGAGAGAATGGAGTGGGGACGGATAGAGCGGGAATGGAGTGGGGACGGATAGAGAGAGAATGGAGTGGGGACGGTAGAGAGGGAATGGAGTGGGGACGGATAGAGAGGGAATAGAGCGGGGACGGATAGAGAGAGAATGGAGTGGGGACGGATAGAGAGGGAATGGAATGGGGATGGTAGGGAGGGAATGGAGTGGGGACGGATAGAGAGGGAATAGAGTGGGGACGAATAGAGAGAGAATGGAGTGGGGACGGGTAAAGAGAGAATGGAGTGGGGACGGATAGAGCGGGAATGGAGTGGGGACGGATAGAGAGAGAATTGGGTGGGGACGGTAGAGAGGGAATGGAGCGGGGATGGATAGAGAGAGAATGGAGTGGGGACGGGAGAAGAGAGAATGGAGTGGGGATGGATAGAGCGGGAATGGAGTGGGGACGGATCGAGAGAGAATGGAGTGATGACGGAGAAAGAGAGAATGGAGTGGGAACGGATAGAGAGAGAATGGTGTGGGGACGGATAGAGAGAGAATGGAGTGGGGACGGATAGAGAGAGAATGGACTGGGGACGGATGGGCTCGGATAGAGAGAGAATCGAGTGAGGACGGATAGAGCGGGAATGCAGTGGGGACGGACAGAGAGGGAATGGAGTGGCGATGGATGGAGAGAGAATGGAGTGGGGACAGATAGAGCGAGAATGGAGTGGGGACGGACAGAGAGAGAATGGAGTGGGGACGGACAGGGAGAGAATGGAGTGGGAACGGATAGAGATAGAATGGAGTGGGGATGGAGAGAGAGAGAATGGATTGGGGAAGGATTGAGAGAGAATGGAGTGGGGACGGATAGAGAGGGAATGGAGTGGGGACAGATAGAGAGGAAATGGAGTGGGGACGGTTCGAGAGGGAATGGAGTGGGGACGGATAGAGAGGGAATGGAGTGGGGACGGATGGATAGAGAATGGAGTGGGGACGGATAGAGAGGGACTGGAGTGGGGACGGATAGAGAGGGAATGGAGTGGGGATGGATAGAGAGGGAAAGGAGTGTGGACGGATAGATAGGGAGTGGAGTGAGGACGGATAGAGAGGGAATGGAGTGGGGACGGATTGAGAGGGAATGGAGTGGGGACTGATTGAGAGAGAATGGAGTTGGGACGGATAGAGAGAGAATGGAGTGGGGACGGATAGAGAGAGAATGGAGTGGGGACGGATAGAGAGAGAATGGAGTGGGGACGGATAGAGAGAGAATGGAGTGGGGAGGGATAAAGAGAGAATGGAGTGGGGACGGATAGAGACAGAATGAAGTGGGGACGGATAGAGAGAGTATGGAGTGGGGACGGATAGAAAGAGAATGGAGTGCGGATGGATAGAGAGAGAATGGACTGGGGACGGATAGAGAGGGAATGGAGTGGGGACGGATAGAGAGGGAATGGAGTGGGGATGGATAGAGCGGGAATGGAGTGGGGACGGATAGAGAGAGAATGGAGTGGAGACGGATAGAGAGGGAATGGAGTGGGGACGGTAGAGAGGGAATGCACTGGGGACGGATAGAGGGAGAATGGAGTGATGACGGATAGAGAGAGAATGGAGTGGGAAGGGATAGAGCGAGAATGGATTGCGGACGGATAGAGAGAGAATGGAGTGGGGACGGCTAGAGAGAGAATGGAGTGGGGACGGATAGAGAGAGAATGGAGTGTGGTCGGATAGAGAGAGAAACGAGTCAGGACGGATAGAGTGGGAATGCAGTGGGGACGGATAGAGAGAGAATGGAGTGGGGACGGAGAGAGAGAGAATGGAGTGGGGAAGGATAGCGAGAGAATGGAGTGGGGACGGATAGAGAGGGAATGGTGTGGGGACGAATAGAGAGGGAATGGAGTGGGGACGGATAGAGAGGGAATGGAGTGGGGACGGATAGAGATGGAATGGAGTAGGGACGGAGAGAAAGGGAATGGAGTGGGGACGGATAGAGAGGGAATGGAGTGGGGACGGATAGAGGGAATAGAGTGGGGACGGATCGAGAGAGAATGGAGTGGGAGTGGATAGAGCGGGAATGGAGTGGTGACGGATCGAGAGGGAATGGAGCGGGGACAGATAGAGAGGGAATAGAGTGGGGACGGATAGAGAAAGAATGGAGTGGGGTCGGATAGAGAGAATGGGATGGGGACGGATAGAGGGGGAATGAAGTGGGGATGGATAGAGAGGGAATGATGTGGGGACGGATGGAGAGAGAATGGAGTGGGGACGGATAGAGAGAGAATGGAGTGGGGACGGATAGAGAGAATGGAGTGGGGACGGCAGAAGAGAGAATGGAGTGGGGACGGGAGAAGAGAGAATGGAGTGGGGACGGATAGAGCGGGAATGGAGTGGGGACGGATAGAGAGAGAATGGAGTGGGGATGGATAGAGAGAGAATGGAGTGGGGACGGTAGAGAGGGAATGGAGCGGGGATGGATAGAGAGGGAATAGAGTGGGGACGGATAGAGAGAGAATGGAGTGGGGACGGTAGAGAGGGAATGGAGTGGGGAAGGATAGAGAGGGAATAGAGTGGGGACGGATAGAAAGAGAATGGTGTGGGGACGGATAGAGAGAGAATGGAGTGGGGACGGATAGAGAGAGAATTGAGTGGGGACGGATAGAGAGAGAATGGAGTGGGGACGGTAGAGATGGAATGGAGTGGGGACGGTAGAGAGGGTATGGAGTGGGGACGGATGGAGAGGGAATGGAGTTGGGACGGATAGAGAGTGAATAGAGCGGGGACAGATAGAGAGAGAATGGAGTGGGGACGGTCGAGAGGGAATGGAGTGGGGACGGATAGAGAGGGAATAGAGTGGGGACGGATAGAGAGAGAATGGAGTGGGGACGGATAGAGAGAGAATTGAGTGGGGACGGATAGAGAGAGAATTGAGTGGGGACGGTGGAGAGGGGATGGATAGAGAGGGAATAGAGTGGGGACGGATAGAGAGAGAATGGAGTGGGGACGGATAGAGAGGGAATGGAGTGGGGATGGCAGATGAGAGAATGGAGTGGGGACGGGAGAAGAGAGAATGGAGTGGGGATGGATAGAGCGGGAATGGAGTGGGGACGGATAGAGAGAGAATGGAGTGGAGACGGATAGAGAGGGAATGGAGTGGGGACGGTAGAGAGGGAATGCACTGGGGACGGATAGAGGGAGAATGGAGTGATGACGGATATGAGAGAGAATGGAGTGGGAAGGGATAGAGCGAGAATGGAGTGCGGACGGATAGAGAGAGAATGGAGTGGGGACGGTAGAGAGAGAATGGAGCGGGGACGGATAGAGAGGGAATAGAGTGGGGACGGATAGAGAGAGAATGGAGTGGGGACGGATAGAGAGAGAATGGAGTGTGGTCGGATAGAGAGAGAAACGAGTCAGGACGGATAGAGTGGGAATGCAGTGGGGACGGATAGAGAGAGAATGGAGTGGGGACGGAGAGAGAGAGAATGGAGTGGGGAAGGATAGAGAGAGAATGGAGTGGGGACGGATAGAGAGGGAATGGTGTGGGGACGGATAGAGAGGGAATGGAGTGGGGACGGATAGAGAGGGAATTGAGTGGGGACGGATAGAGATGGAATGGAGTAGGGACGGAGAGAAAGGGAATGGAGTAGGGACGGATAGAGAGAGAATGGAGTGGGGACGGATAGAGAGAGAGTGGAGTAGGGATGGATAGAAAGGGAATGGAGTGGGGACGGATGGAGAGAGAAGGGAGTGGGGACGGATAGAGAGGGAATGGAGTGGGGATGGATAGAGCGGGAATGGAGTGGGGACGGATAGAGAGGGAATGGAGTGGGGACGGATAGCGAGAGAATAAAGTGGGGACGGATAGCGAGAGAATGGAGTGGGGACGGATAGAGAGGGAATGAAGTGGGGATGGATAGAGAGGGAATGGAGTGGAGACGGATAGAGAGGGAATCGAGTGGGGACGGATAGGGAGAGAATGGATTGGGGACGGATAGAGAGGGAATGGAGTAGGGACGGAGAGAAAGGGAATGGAGTGGGGACGGATAGAGAGGGAATGGAGTGGGGACGGATAGAGGGAATAGAGTGGGGACGGATCGAGAGAGAATGGAGTGGGAGTGGATAGAGCGGGAATGGAGTGGTGACGGATCGAGAGGGAATGGAGCGGGGACAGATAGAGAGGGAATAGAGTGGGGACGGATAGAGAAAGAATGGAGTGGGGTCGGATAGAGAGAATGGGATGGGGACGGATAGAGGGGGAATGAAGTGGGGATGGATAGAGAGGGAATGATGTGGGGACGGATGGTGAGAGAATGGAGTGGGGACGGATAGAGTAGGAATGGTGTGGGGACGGATTGAGAGAATGGAGTGGGGACGGATAGAGAGAGAATGGAGTGGGGACGGATAGAGAGAATGGAGTGGGGACGGCAGAAGAGAGAATGGAGTGGGGACGGGAGAAGAGAGAATGGAGTGGGGACGGATAGAGCGGGAATGGAGTGGGGACGGATAGAGAGAGAATGGAGTGGGGATGGATAGAGAGAGAATGGAGTGGGGACGGTAGAGAGGGAATGGAGCGGGGATGGATAGAGAGGGAATAGAGTGGGGACGGATAGAGAGAGAATGGAGTGGGGACGGTAGAGAGGGAATGGAGTGGGGAAGGATAGAGAGGGAATAGAGTGGGGACGGATAGAAAGAGAATGGTGTGGGGACGGATAGAGAGAGAATTGAGTGGGGACGGATAGAGAGAGAATGGAGTGGGGACGGTAGAGATGGAATGGAGTGGGGACGGTAGAGAGGGTATGGAGTGGGGACGGATAGAGAGGGAATGGAGTTGGGACGGATAGAGAGTGAATAGAGCGGGGACAGATAGAGAGAGAATGGAGTGGGGACGGTCGAGAGGGAATGGAGTGGGGACGGATAGAGAGGGAATAGAGTGGGGACGGATAGAGAGAGAATGGAGTGGGGACGGATAGAGAGAGAATTGAGTGGGGACGGATAGAGAGAGAATTGAGTGGGGACGGTGGAGAGGGGATGGATAGAGAGGGAATAGAGTGGGGACGGATAGAGAGAGAATGGAGTGGGGACGGATAGAGAGGGAATGGAGTGGGGATGGCAGATGAGAGAATGGAGTGGGGACGGGAGAAGAGAGAATGGAGTGGGGATGGATAGAGCGGGAATGGAGTGGGGACGGATAGAGAGAGAATGGAGTGGAGACGGATAGAGAGGGAATGGAGTGGGGACGGTAGAGAGGGAATGCACTGGGGACGGATAGAGGGAGAATGGAGTGATGACGGATAGAGAGAGAATGGAGTGGGAAGGGATAGAGCGAGAATGGAGTGCGGACGGATAGAGAGAGAATGGAGTGGGGACGGTAGAGAGAGAATGGAGCGGGGACGGATAGAGAGGGAATAGAGTGGGGACGGATAGAGAGAGAATGGAGTGGGGACGGATAGAGAGAGAATGGAGTGTGGTCGGATAGAGAGAGAAACGAGTCAGGACGGATAGAGTGGGAATGCAGTGGGGACGGATAGAGAGAGAATGGAGTGGGGACGGAGAGAGAGAGAATGGAGTGGGGAAGGATAGAGAGAGAATGGAGTGGGGACGGATAGAGAGGGAATGGTGTGGGGACGGATAGAGAGGGAATGGAGTGGGGACGGATAGAGAGGGAATGGAGTGGGGACGGATAGAGATGGAATGGAGTAGGGACGGAGAGAAAGGGAATGGAGTAGGGACGGATAGAGAGAGAATGGAGTGGGGACGGATAGAGAGAGAGTGGAGTAGGGATGGATAGAAAGGGAATGGAGTGGGGACGGATGGAGAGAGAAGGGAGTGGGGACGGATAGAGAGGGAATGGAGTGGGGATGGATAGAGCGGGAATGGAGTGGGGACGGATAGAGAGGGAATGGAGTGGGGACGGATAGCGAGAGAATAAAGTGGGGACGGATAGCGAGAGAATGGAGTGGGGACGGATAGAGAGGGAATGAAGTGGGGATGGATAGAGAGGGAATGGAGTGGAGACGGATAGAGAGGGAATCGAGTGGGGACGGATAGGGAGAGAATGGATTGGGGACGGATAGAGAGGGAATCGAGTGGGGACGGATAGAGAGAGAATGGAGTGGGGACGGATAGAGCGGGAATGAAGTGGGGACGGATAGAGAGGGAATGGAGATGGGACGGATGGAGAGAGAATGGAGTGGGGGCGGATAGAGAAAAAATGGTGTGGGGACGGGTAGAGAGGGAATGGAGTGGGGACGGAGATAGATTGAATGGAGTGGGGACGGATAGAGAGAGAATGGAGTGGGGACGGATCAAGAGAGGACGGATAGAGAGAGAATGGAGTGGGGACGGATAGAGAGAGAATGGAGTGGGGACGGATAGAGGGAGAATGGAGTGGGGACGGATCGAGAGAGGACGGATAGAGAGGGAATAGAGTGGGGATGGATAGAGCGGGAATGGAGTGGGGATGGATAGCGAGAGAATAAAGTGGGGACGGATAGCGAGAGAATGGAGTGGGGACGGATAGAGAGGGAATGAAGTGGGGATGGATAGAGAGGGAATGGAGTGGAGACGGATAGAGAGGGAATCGAGTGGGGACGGATAGGGAGAGAATGGATTGGGGACGGATAGAGAGGGAATCGAGTGGGGACGGATAGAGAGAGAATGGAGTGGGGACGGATAGAGCGGGAATGAAGTGGGGACGGATAGAGAGGGAATGGAGATGGGACGGATGGAGAGAGAATGGAGTGGGGGCGGATAGAGAAAAAATGGTGTGGGGACGGGTAGAGAGGGAATGGAGTGGGGACGGAGATAGATTGAATGGAGTGGGGACGGATAGAGAGAGAATGGAGTGGGGACGGATCAAGAGAGGACGGATAGAGAGAGAATGGAGTGGGGACGGATAGAGAGAGAATGGAGTGGGGACGGATAGAGGGAGAATGGAGTGGGGACGGATCGAGAGAGGACGGATAGAGAGAGAATAGAGTGGGGACGGATAGAGAGAGAATGGAGTGGGGACGGATAGAGGGAGAATGGAGTGGGGACGCAAGAGAGGGAATGGAGTCGGGGCAGATAGAGAGAATGGAGTGGGGACAGATAGAGAGGGAATGGAGTGGGGACGGATAGAGAAGGAATGGAGTGGGGACGGATAGAGAATGGAGTGGGGACGGATAGAGAGGGAATCGACTGGGGACGGATAGAGAGAGAATGGAGTGGGGACGGAAAGAGCGGGAATGGCGTGGGGACGGATAGAGTGGGAGTGGAGTGGGGGCGGATAGAGAAAAAATGGAGTGGGGACGGGTAGAGAGGGCATGGAGTGGGGACGGAGATGGGGAGAATGGAGTGGGGACGGATAGAGAGAAAATGGAGCGGGGACGGATAGAGAGAGAATGGAGTGGGGACGGATAGAGAGAGAATGGAGTGGGGAACGATAGAGAGAGAATGGAGTGGGGACGGATAGAGAGAGAATGGAGTGGGGACGGATAGAGAGAGAATGGAGTGTGGACGGATAGAGAGGGAATGGAGTGGGGATGGATAGAGTGGGAATGGAGTGGGGACTGATAGAGAGGGAATGGAGTGGGGACGGTTAGAGAGAGAATGGAGTGGGGACGGATAGAGAGAGAAGGGAGTGGGGACGGATAGAGAGGGAATGGTGTGGGGTTGGATGGAGCGGGAATGGAGTGGGGATGGATAGAGAGGGAATGGAGTGTGGACGGATAGCGAGGGAATGGAGTGGGGACGGAGAGAGAGAGAATAGAGTGGGGACGGATCGAGAGGGAATGGAGTGGGGACGGATAGAGAGGGAATGGAGTGGGGATGGATAGAGAGAGAATGGAATAGGAACGGATAGAAAGGGAATGGAGTGGGAACGGATGGAGAGAGAATGGACTGGGGACTGATGGAGAGAGAGTGGAGTGGGGACGGATGGAGAGAGAATGGAGTGGGGATGGATAGAGCGGGAATGGAGTGGGGATGGATAGAGAGGGAATGGAGTGGGGACGGATAGCGAGAGAATGGAGTGGGGACGGATAGCGAGAGAATGGAGTGGGGACGGATAGAGAGGGAATGAAGTGGGGATGGATAGAGAGGGAATGGAGTGGAGACGGATAGAGAGGGAATCGAGTGGGGACGGATAGAGAGAGAATGGAGTGGGGACGGATAGAGCGGGAATGAAGTGGGGACGGATAGAGAGGGAATGGAGTTGGGACGGATGGAGAGAGAATGCAGTGGGGGCTGATAGAGAAAAAATGGTGTGGGGACGGGTAGAGAGGGAATGGAGTGGGGACGGAGATAGATTGAATGGAGTGGGGACGGAGAGAGAGAGAATGGAGTGGGGACGGATAGAGAGAGAATGGAGCGGGGACGGATAGAGAGAGAATGGAGTGGGGACGGATAGAGAGAGAATGGAGCGGGGACGGATAGAGAGAGAATGGAGTGGGTAGGGATAGAGAGAGAATGGAGCGGGGACGGATAGAGGGAGAATGGAGTGGGGACGGAAGAGAGGGAATGGAGTCGGGGCAGATAGAGAGAATGGAGTGGGGACGGATAGAGAGGGAATGGAGTGGGGACGGATGGAGAGAGAATGGAGTCGGGGCGGATCGAGAAAAAATGGAGTGGGGACGGGTAGAGAGGGAATGGAGTGGGGACGGATGGAGAGAGAATGGAGTGGGGGCGGCTCGAGAAAAAATGTAGTGGGGACGGGTAGAGAGGGAAAGGAGTGGGGAACGGTAGAGAGAGAATGGAGTGGGGACGGATAGAGAGAGAATGGTGTGGGGACGGATAGAGAGGGAATGGAGTGGGGATGGATAGAGTGGGAATGGAGTGGGGACTGATAGAGAGGGAATGGAGTGGTGACGGTTAGAGAGAGAATGGAGTGGGGACGGATAGAAAGTGAATGGAGTGGGGACGGATGGAGAGAGAATGGAGTGGGGACGGATAGAGAGAGAAGGGAGTGGGGACGGATAGAGAGGGAATAGTGTGGGGTTGGATGGAGCGGGAATGGAGTGGGGATGGATAGAGAGGGAATGGAGTGTGGACGGATAGCGAGGGAATGGAGTGGGGACGGATAGAGAGGGAATGGAGTGGGGACGGAGAGAGGGAGAATAGAGTGGGGACGGATAGAGAGGGAATGGAGTGGGGACGGATAGAGCGGGAATGGAGTGGAGACGGATAGAGAGGGAATCGAGTGGGGACGGATAGAGAGGGAATGGAGTAGGGACGGATAGAAAGGGAATGGAGTGGGGACGGATGGAGAGAGAAGGGAGTGGGGACGGATGGAGAGAGAAGGGAGTGGGGACGTATAGAGAGGGAATGGAGTGGGGATGGATAGAGCGGGAATGGAGTGGGGACGGATAGAGAGGGAATGGAGTGGGAACGGATAGCGAGAGAATGGAGTGGGGCCGGATAGCGAGAGAATGGAGTGGGGACGGATAGAGAGGGAATGAAGTGGGGACGGATAGAGAGGGAATGGAGTTGGGACGGATGGAGAGAGAATGGAGTGGGGGCGGATAGAGAAAAAATGGAGTGGGGACGGAGATAGATTGAATGGAGTGGGGACGGATAGACAGGGAATGGAGTGGGGACGGATCGAGAGAGGGTGGAGCGGGGACGGATAGAGCGGGAATGGAGTGGGGATGGATAGAGAGGGAATGGAGTGGGGACGGTTAGAGAGAGAATGGAGTGGGGACGGATAGAGAGGGAATGGAGTGGGGACGGTAGAGAGGGAATGGAGTGGGGACGGATAGCGAGGAAATAGAGTGGGGACGGATAGAGAGAGAATGGAGTGGGGACGGATAGAGAATTGAGTGGGGACGGATAGAGAGAGAATTGAGTGGGGACGGTGGAGAGGGGATGGATAGAGAGGGAATAGAGTGGGGACGGATAGAGAGAGAATGGAGTGGGGACGGATAGAGAGGGAATGGAGTGGGGATTGCAGAAGAGAGAATGGAGTGGGGACGGGAGAAGAGAGAATGGAGTGGGGATGGATAGAGCGGGAATGGAGTGGGGACGGATAGAGAGAGAATGGAGTGGAGACGGATAGAGAGGGAATGGAGTGGGGACGGTAGAGAGGGAATGCACTGGGGACGGATAGAGGGAGAATGGAGTGATGACGGATAGAGAGAGAATGGAGTGGGAAGGGATAGAGCAAGAATGGAGTGCCGACGGATAGAGAGAGAATGGAGTGGGGACGGTAGAGAGAGAAGGGAGTGGGGACGGATAGAGATAGAATGGAGTGGGGACGGATAGAGAGTGAATGAAGTGTGGGCGGATAGAGAGAGAATCGAGTGGGGACGGATAGAGAGAGAATGGAGTGGGGACGGATAGAGAGAGAATGGAGTGTGGTCGGATAGAGATAGAAACGAGTCAGGACGGATAGAGCGGGAATGCAGTGGGGACGGATAGAGAGAGAATGGAGTGGGGACGGAGAGAGAGAGAATGGAGTGGGGAAGGATAGAGAGAGAATGGAGTGGGGACGGATAGAGTGGGAATGGAGTGGGGACGGATCGAGAGGGAATGCAGTGAAGACGGATAGAGAGTGAATGGAGTGGGGCCGGATAGCGAGGGAATGGAGTGGGGACGGTTAGTGAGGGAATGGAGTCGGGACAGATAGAGAGGGAATGGAGTGGGGACGGATAGAGAGAGAAAGGAGTGGGGACGGATAGAGAGAGAAAGGAGTGGGGACGGGAGAAGAGAGAATGGACTGGGGACGGATAGAGAGGGAATGGAGTGGGGACGGATAGAGATGGAATGGAGTAGGGACGGATAGAAAGGGAATGGAGTAGGGACGGATAGAGAGAGAATGGAGTGGGGACGGATAGAGAGAGAATGGAGTAGGGATGGATAGAAAGGGAATGGAGTGGGGACGGATGGAGAGAGAAGGGAGTGGGGACGGATGGAGAGAGAAGGGAGTGGGGACGGATAGAGAGGGAATGGAGTGGGGATGGATAGAGCGGGAATGGAGTGGGGACGGCTAGAGAGGGAATGGAGTGGGGACGGATAGCGAGAGAATAAAGTGGGGACGGATAGCGAGAGAATGGAGTGGGGACGGATAGAGAGGGAATGAAGTGGGGATGGATAGAGAGGGAATGGAGTGGGGACGGAGAGGGAGAGAATGGATTGGGGACGGATAGAGAGGGAATCGAGTGGGGACGGATAGAGAGAGAATGGAGTGGGGACGGATAGAGCGGGAATGAAGTCGGGACGGATAGAGAGGGAATGGAGTTGGGACGGATGGAGAGAGAATGGAGTGGGGGCGGATAGAGAAAAAATGGTGTGGGGACGGGTAGAGAGGGAATGGAGTGGGGACGGAGATAGATTGAATGGAGTGGGGACGGATAGAGAGAGAATGGAGTGGGGACGGATCAAGAGAGGACGGATAGAGAGAGAATGGAGTGGGGAAGGATAGAGAGAGAATGGAGTGGGGACGGATAGAGGGAGAATGGAGTGGGGACGGATCGAGAGAGGACGGATAGAGAGAGAATGGAGTGGGGACGGATAGAGAGAGAATGGAGTGGGGACGGATAGAGGGAGAATGGAGTGGGGACGGAAGAGAGGGAATGGAGTCGGGGCAGATAGAGAGAATGGAGTGGGGACGGATAGAGAGAGAAAGGAGTGGGGACGGGAGAAGAGAGAATGGACTGGGGACGGATAGAGAGGGAATGGAGTGGGGACGGATAGAGAGGGAATGGAGTGGGGACGGATAGAGATGGAATGGAGTAGGGACGGATAGAAAGGCAATGGAGTAGGGACGGATAGAGAGAGAATGGAGTGGGGACGGATAGAGAGAGAATGGAGTAGGGATGGATAGAAAGGGAATGGAGTGGGGACGGATGGAGAGAGAAGGGAGTGGGGACGGATGGAGAGAGAAGGGAGTGGGGACGGATAGAGAGGGAATGAAGTGGGGATGGATAGAGAGGGAATGGGGTGGAGACGGATAGAGAGGGAATCGAGTGGGGACGGAGAGGGAGAGAATGGATTGGGGACGGATAGAGAGGGAATCGAGTGGGGACGGATAGAGAGAGAATGGAGTGGGGCCGGATAGAGAGAGAATGGAGTGGGGACGGATAGAGAGAGAATGGAGTGGGGACGGATAGAGAGAGAATGGAGTGGGGACGGACAGAGAGAGAATGGAGTGGGAATGGAGAGAGAGAGAATGGAGTGGGGACGGATAGAGAGGGAATGGAGTGGGGCCGGAGAGAGAGGGAATGGAGTGGGGACGGATAGAGAGGGGAATGGAGTGGGGACGTTTAACGAGGGAATGGAGTGGGGACGGATAGAGAGAGAATGGAGTGGGAATGGAGAGAGAATGGAGTGGGGACGGATAGAGAGGGAATGGAGTGGGGCCGTAGAGAGAGGGAATGGAGTGGGGACGGATAGAGAGGGGAATGGAGTGGGGACGTTTAGCGAGGGAATGGAGTGGGGACGGATAGAGAGAGAATGGAGTGGGGACGGATAGAGAGAGAATGGAGTGGGGATGGCAGAAGAGAGAATGGAGTGGGGCCGGATAGAGAGGGAATGGAGTGGGGACGGATAGAGATGGATTGGAGTGGGTACGGATAGAGAGGGGAATGGAGTGGGGACGGTTAGAGAGGCAATGGAATGGGGAAGGATAGAGAGAGACTGGACTGGGGACGGATAGAGAGAGAATGGAGTGGGGACGGCAGAAGAGAGAATGCAGTGGGGACGGATAGAGAGAGACTGGTGTGGGGACGGATAGAGCGGGAATGGAGTGGGGACGGATAGAGAGGGAATGGAGTGGGGACGGATAGAGCGAGAATGGAGTGGGGACGGATTGAGAGAGAATGGAGTGGGGACAGCAGAAGAGAGAATCGAGTGGGGACGGATAGAGAGAGAATCGAGTGGGGACGGATAGAGAGAGAATGCAGTGGGGACAGATAGAGATAGAATGGAGTGGGGTCCGATAGAGAGAGAATCGAGTGAGGACGGATAGAGCGGGAATGCAGTGGGGACTGAAAGAGAGGGAATGGAGTGGGAACGGATGGAGAGAGAATGGAGTCGGGTCGGAAGAGAGAGAATGGAGTGGGGTCGGAAAGAGAGAGAATGGAGTGGGGACGGATAGAGAGGGAATGGAGTGGGGACGGATATAGAGAGAATGGAGAGGGGACGGATAGAGAGAGAATGGAGTGGGGACGGATAGAGAGGGAATGGCGTGGGGCCGGAGAGAGAGGGAATGGAGTGGGGACGGATAGAGAGGGGAATGGAGTGGGGACGGACAGAGAGGGAATGGAGTGGGGACGGATGGAGAGGGAATGGAGTGGGGACGGATGGAGAGGGAATGGAGTGGGGACGGATAGAGAGGGAATGGAGTGGGGACGGATAGAGGGGGAATGGAGTGCGGCCGGATAGAGAGTGAATGGAGTGGGGCCGGATTGACAGGGAATGGAGTGGGGCCGGATAGGGAGGGACTGGAGTGGGGACGGATAGAGAGGGAATGGAGTGGGGACGGATAGCGCGCGGAATGGAGTCGGGACGGTTAGAGATCGAATGGAGTGGGAACAGATAGAGAGAGAATGGAGTGGGGACGGCAGAAGAGAGAATGGAGTGGGAACGTATAAAGAGAGACTGGAGTGGGGCCGGATAGAGCGGGAATGGAGTGGGGACGGATAAAGAGGGAATGGAGTGGGGACGGATGGAGAGGGAATGGAGTGGGGACGGATAGATAGGGAATGGAGTGGGGACGGATAGCGAGGGAATGGAGTGGGGACGGATAGAGAGAGAATGGAGTGGGGACGGATAGAAAGGGAATGGAGTGGGGACGGATGGAGAGGGAATGGAGTGGGGACGGATAGAGAGGGAATGGAGTGGGGATGGATCGAGAGAGAACGGAGTGGGGGCGGATAGAGAGGGAATGGAGTGGGAACAAATAGAGAGTGAATGAAGTGGGGGCGGATAGAGAGGGAATGGAGTGGGGACGGATAGAGAGGGAATGGAGTGAGGACGGATAGAGAGAGAATGGAGTGGGGACGGATAGAAAGGGAATGGAGTGGGGACGGATGGAGAGGGAATGGAGTGGGGACGGATAGAGAGGGAATGGAGTGGGGATGGATAGAGAGAGAATGGAGTGGGGGCGGATAGAGAGAGAATGGAGTGGGGACGGATAGAGAGGGAATGGAGTGGGGACAGATAGCGAGGGAATGGAGTGGGGACGGATTGAGAGGGAATGGAGTGGGGAAGGATAGACAGGGAATGGAGTGGGGACGGATTGAGACAGAATGGAGTGGAGACGGATAGACAGGGAATGGAGTGGGGACAGATAGAGAGGGAATGGAGTGGCGAAGGTTCGAGAGAGAATAGAGTGGGGAGGGATAGAGAGAGAATGGAGTGCGGACGGATAGAGAGAGAATGGAGTGGGGTAGGATAGAGAGAGAATGGAGTGGGGACGGATAGAGAGAGAATGGAGTGGGGACGGATAGAGAGAGAATGGAGTGGTGACGGATAGAGAGAGAATGGAGTGGGGACGGATAGAGATGGAATGGAGTGGGGACGGATAGAGATGGAATGGAGTGGGGATGGATCGAGTGGCAATGGAGTGGGGACAGATGGAGAGGGAATGGAGTGGAGACGGATAGAGAGGGAATGGAGTGGGGACGGATAGAGAGGGAATGGAGTGGGGAAGGTTAGAGAGAGAATGGAGTGGGGACGGATAGAAAGGGAATGGAGTGGGGACGGATAGAGAGAGAATGGAGTGGGGACGGATAGAGAGAGAATGGAGTGGTGACGGATAGAGAGAGAATGGAGTGGGGACGGATAGAGATGGAATGGAGTGGGGACGGATAGAGACGGAATGGAGTGGGGATGGATCGAGTGGCAATGGAGTGGGGACAGATAGAGAGGGAATGGAGTGGGGACGGATAGAGAGGGAATGGAGTGGGGAAGGTTAGAGAGAGAATGGAGTGGGGACGGATAGAAAGGGAATGGAGTGGGGACGGATGTAGAGAGAATGGAGTGGGGACGGATAGAGAGAGAATGGAGTGGGGACGGATAGAGAGAGACTGGAGTGGTGACGGATAGAGAGAGAATGGAGTGGGGACGGATAGAGATGGAATGGAGTGGGGACGGATAGAGATGGAATGGAGTGGGGATGGATCGAGTGGCAATGGAGTGGGGACAGATAGAGAGGGAATGGAGTGGAGACGGATAGAGAGGGAATGGAGTGGGGACGGATAGAGAGGGAATGGAGTGGGGAAGGTTAGAGAGAGAATGGAGTGGGGACGGATAGAAAGGGAATGGAGTGGGGACGGATGTAGAGAGAATGGAGTGGGGACGGATAGAGAGAGAAGGGAGTGGGGACGGATAGAGAGGGAATGGAGTGGGGACGGATAGAGAGGGAATGGAGTGTGTACGGATAGCGAGGGAATGGAGTGAGGACGGAGAGAGAGGGAATGGAGTGAGGACGGATAGAGAGAGAATGGAGTGGGGACGGATGGAGAGAGAATGGAGTGGGGACGGATGGAGAGAGAATGGAGTGGGGATGGTTAGAGAGATAAGGGAGTGGGGACGGATAGAGATGGAATGGAGTGGGGATGGATGGAGCGGGAATGGAGTGGGGACGGATAGCGAGGGAATGGAGTGGGGACGGACAGAGAGGGAATGGAGTGGGCAGTGATAGATCGGGAATGGAGTGGGGACAGATAGAGAGGGAATGGAGTGGGGACGGATGGAGAGAGAATGGAGTGGGGACGGTTAGAGAGAGAATGGAGTGGGGACGGATAGGGAGGGAATGGAGTGGGGACGGATATAGAGAGAATGGAATGCGGACGGATAGAGAGAGAATGGAGTGGGGACGGATAGAGAGGGAATGGAATGGGGATGGATCGAGTGGGAATGGAGTGGGGACGGATAGAGAGGGAATGGAGTGGGGATGGTTAGAGAGAGAATGGAGTTGGGACGGATAGGGAGAGAATGGAGTGGGGAAGGATAGAGAGAGAATGGGGTGGGGACGGTAGAGACGGAATGGAGTGGGGACGGATAGAGAGAGAATGGAGTGGGGACGGATAGAGAGGGAATGGAGTGGGGACGAATAGAGAGAGAATGGAGTGGGAACGGATAGAGAGAGAATGGAGTGGGGACGGATAGAGAGAGAATGGAGTGGGGACGGAAAGAGAGAATGGGATGGGGACGGATAGAGGGGGAATGAAGTGGGGACAGATAGATAGGGAATGATGTGGGGACGGATAGAGAGGGAATGGAGTGGGGACGGTTAGAGGGGGAATGGAGTGGGGCCGGATAGAGAGGGAATGGAGTGGGGCCGGATTGAGAGGGAATGGAGTGGGGCCAGATAGGGAGGGACTGGAGTGGGGACGGATAGAGAGGGAATGGAGTGGGGACGGATAGAGCGCGGAATGGAGTCGGGACGGTTAGAGATGGAATGGAGTGGGGACGGATAGAGAGAGAATGGAGTGGGGACGGCAGAAGAGAGAATGGAGTGGGGACGGATAAAGAGAGACTGGAGTGGCGCCGGATAGAGCGGGAATGGAGTGGGGACGGATAGAGAGGGAATGGAGTGGGGACGGATAGAGAGAGAATGGAGTGGGGGCGGATAGAGAGGGAATGGAGTGGGGACAGATAGAGAGTGAATGAAGTGGGGGCGGATAGAGAGAGAATGGAGTGGGGACGGATAGAGAGAGAATGGAGTGGGGACGGATAGAAAGAGAATGGAGTGGGGTCGGATAGGGAGAGAATGGAGTGGGGACGGATAGAGAGAGAATGGAGTGGGGACGGATAGAGAGAATGGAGTGGGGACGGATTGAGAGAGAATGAAGTTGGGACGGATAGAGGGGGAATGGAGTGGCGACGGATATAGAGAGAATGGAGTGGGGATGGATAGAGAGAGAATGGAGTGGGGACGGATAGAGAGAGAATGGAGTGGGGACGGATAGAGAGAGAATGGAGTGGGGACGGATAGAGAGAGAATGGAGTGGGGACGGACAGAGAGAGAATGGAGTGGGAATGGAGAGAGAGAGAATGGAGTGAGGACGGATAGAGAGGGAATGGAGTGGGGCCGGAGAGAGAGGGAATGGAGTGGGGACGGATAGAGAGGGGAATGGAGTGGGGACGTTTAGCGAGGGAATGGAGTGGGGACGGATAGAGAGAGAATGGAGTGGGAATGGAGAGAGAGAGAATGGAGTGGGGACGGATAGAGAGGGAATGGAGTGGGGCCGTAGAGAGAGGGAATGGAGTGGGGACGGATAGAGAGAGAATGGAGTGGGGACGGACAGAGAGAGAATGGAGTGGGGATGGCAGAAGAGAGAATGGAGTGGGGCCGGATAGAGAGGGAATGGAGTGGGGACGGATAGAGATGGAATGGAGTGGGGACGGATAGAGAGGGGAATGGAGTGGGGACGGTTAGAGAGGGAATGGAGTGGGGAAGGATAGAGAGAGACTGGACTGGGGACGTATAGAGAGAGAATGGAGTGGGGACGGCAGAAGAGAGAATGCAGTGGGGACGGATAGAGAGAGACTGGTGTGGGGACGGATAGAGCGGGAATGGAGTGGGGACGGATAGAGAGGGAATGGAGTGGGGACGGATAGAGCGAGAATGGAGTGGGGACGGATTGAGAGAGAATGGAGTGGGGACAGCAGAAGAGAGAATCGAGTGGGGACGGATAGAGAGAGAATCGAGTGGGGACGGATAGAGAGAGAATGCAGTGGGGACAGATAGAGATAGAATGGAGTGGGGTCCGATAGAGAGAGAATCGAGCGAGGACGGATAGAGCGGGAATGCAGTGGGGACTGAAAGAGAGGGAATGGAGTTGGGACGGATGGAGAGAGAATGGAGTCGGGTCGGATAGAGAGAGAATGGAGTGGGGTCGGAAAGAGAGAGAATGGAGTGGGGACGGATAGAGAGGGAATGGAGTGGGGACGGATATAGAGAGAATGGAGAGGGGACGGATAGAGAGAGAATGGAGTGGGGACGGATAGAGAGGGAATGGCGTGGGGCCGGAGAGAGAGGGAATGGAGTGGGGACGGATAGAGAGGGGAATGGAGTGGGGACGGACAGAGAGGGAATGGAGTGGGGACGGATTGAGAGGGAATGGAGTGGGGACGGATGGAGAGGGAATGGAGTGGGGACGGATTGAGAGGGAATGGAGTGGGGACGGATAGAGGGGGAATGGAGTGGGGCCGGATAGAGAGTGAATGGAGTGGGGCCGGATTGACAGGGAATGGAGTGGGGCCGGATAGGGAGGGACTGGAGTGGGGACGGATAGAGAGGGACTGGAGTGGGGACGGATAGCGCGCGGAATGGAGTCGGGACGGTTAGAGATCGAATGGAGTGGGGACGGCAGAAGAGAGAATTGAGTGGGAACGTATAAAGAGAGACTGGAGTGGGGCCGGATAGAGCGGGAATGGAGTGGGGACGGATAAAGAGGGAATGGAGTGGGGACGGATGGAGAGGGAATGGAGTGTGGCCGAATAGAGTGGGAATGGAGTGGGGACTGATAGAGAGAGAATGGAGTGGGGACGGATAGTGAGAGAATGGAGTGGGGACGGATAGAGAGGGAACGGAGTGGGGTCGGATAGAGAGGGAATGGAGTGGGGATGGATAGAGTGGGGATGGATAGAGAGGGAATGGATTGGGGACGGATCGACAGGGAATGGAGATTGGACGGATAGAGAGAGAATGGAGTGGGGACGGATAGAGAGGGAATGGAGTGGGGACGGATAGATAGGGAATGGAGTGGGGACGGATAGCGAGGGAATGGAGTGGGGACGGATAGAGAGAGAATGGAGTGGGGACGGATAGAGAGAGAATGGAGTGGGGACGGATAGAAAGGGAATGGAGTGGGGACGGATGGAGAGGGAATGGAGTGGGGACGGATAGAGAGGGAATGGAGTGGGGATGGATAGAGAGAGAATGGAGTGGGGGCGGATAGAGAGGGAATGGAGTGGGGACAGATAGAGACTGAATGAAGTGGGGGCGGATAGAGAGAGAATGGAGTGGGGACGGATAGAGAGAGAATGGAGTGGGGACGGATAGAGATAGAATGGAGTGGGGTCGGATAGAGAGAGAATGGAGTGGGGACGGATAGAGAGAGAATGGAGTGGGGATGGATAGAGAGAGAATAGAGTGGGGTCGGATAGAGAGAGAATGGAGTGGGGACGGAGAGAGAGAGAATGGAGTGGGGAAGGATAGAGAGAGAATGGAGTGGGGACGGATAGAGAGGGAATGGAGTGGGCACAGATAGAGAGTGAATGAAGTGGGGGCGGATAGAGAGAGAATCGAGTGGGGACGGATAGAGAGAGAATGGAGTGGGGACAGATAGAGAGAGAATGGAGTGGGGTTGGATAGAGAGAGAATGGAGTGGGGACGGATAGAGATTGAATGGAGTGGGGACGGATAGAGAGAACGGGATGGGGAAGGATAGAGGGGGAATGGAGTGGGGACGGATAGAGAGAATGGAGTGGGGACGGATAGAGAGGGAATGGAGTGGGCACGGACATAGAGGGAATGGAGTGGGGACGGATAGAGCGGGAATGGAGTGGGGACGGATAGAGAGAGAATGGAGTGGGGACGGATAGAGAGAGAATGGAGTGGGGACGGATAGAGAGAGAATGGAGTGGGGACGGATAGAGAGGGAATGGAGTGGGGACGGATAGAGAGGGAATGGAGTGGGGACGGATAGATAGGGAGTGAAGTGAGGACGGATAGAGAGGGAATGGAGTGGGGACGGATTGAGAGAGAATGGAGTGCGGAAGGATAGAGAGGGAATGGAGTGCGGCCGGAGAGAGAGGAAATGGAGTGGGGACGGATAGAGAGGTGAATGGAGTGGGGACGGTTAGAGAGGGAATGGAGTGGGGACGGATAGAGAGAGAATGGAGTGGGGACAGCAGAAGAGAGAATGGAGTGGGGACGGATAGAGAGAGAATGGAGTGCGGACGGATAGAGATCAAATGGAGTGGGGACAGATAGAGAGGGAATGGAGTGGGGACGGATAGATAGAGAATGGAGTGGGGACAGATCCAGAGGGAATGGTGTGGGGACAGATAGAGAGGGAATGGAGTGGGGACGGATAGAGAGAGAATGGAGTGGGGACGGATAGAGAGGGAATGGCGTGGGGACGGATAGAGAGGGAATGGAGTGCGGCCGGAGAGAGAGGGAATGGAGTGGGGACGGAAAGAGAGGGAATGGAGTGGGGATAGATGGAGAGAGAATGTAGTGGGGACGGATAGAGAGAGAATGGAGTGGGGACAGCAGAAGAGAGAATGGAGTGGGGACGGATAGAGAGAGAATGGAGTGGGGACGGATAGAGATCAAATGGAGTGGGGACAGATAGAGAGGGAATGGAGTGGGGACGGATAGATAGAGAATGGAGTGGGGACAGATCCAGAGGGAATGGTGTGGGGACAGATAGAGAGGGAATAGAGTTGGGACGGATAGAGAGAGAATGGAGTGGGGACGGATAGAGAGGGAATGGAGTGGGGACGGATAGAAAGCGAATGGAGTGGGGACGGATATAGAGTGAATGGATTGGGGACGGATAGAGAGGGAATGGAGTGGGGACGGATAGAGTGGGAATGGAGTGGGGACTGATAGAGAGTGAATGGAGTGGGGACGGTTAGAGAGGGAATGTAGTGGGGAAGGATAGAGAGAGAATGGAGTGGGGACGGATAGAGAGAGAATGGAGTGGGGATGGCAGAAGAGAGAATGGAGTGGGGAAGGATGAAGAGGGAATGGAGTGGGCCCGGATAGAGAGGGAATGGAGTGGGGACGGATAGAGAGGGAATGGAGTGGGGACGGATAGAGAGGGGAATGGAGTGGGGACGGTTAGAGAGGGAATGGAGTGGGGAAGGATAGAGAGAGAATGGAGTGGGGACGGCAGAAGAGAGAATGCAGTGGGGACGGATAGAGAGAGACTGGTGTGGGGACGAATAGAGCGGGAATGGAGTGGGGACGGATAGAGAGGGAATGGAGTGGGGACGGATAGAGCGACAATGGAGTGGGGACGGATTGAGAGAGAATCGAGTGGGGACAGCAGAAGAGAGAATCGAGTGGGGACGGATAGAGAGAGAATCGAGTGGGGACGGATAGAGAGAGAATGCAGTGGGGACAGATAGAGATAGAATAGATTGGGGTCGGATAGAGAGAGAATCGAGTGACGATGGATAGAGCGGGAATGCAGTGGGGACGGAAAGAGAGGGAATGGAGTGGGGACGGATAGAGAGAGAATGGAGCGGGGTCGGATAGAGAGAGAATGGAGTGGGGTCGGAGAGAGAGAGAATGGAGTGGGGACGGATAGAGAGGGAATTGAGTGGGGACGGATACAGAGAGAATGGAGTGGGGAAGGAGAGAGAGATAATGGAGTGGGGAAGGAGAGAGAGAGAATGGAGTGGGGACCGATAGAGAGGGACTGGAGTGGGGACGGATAGAGAGGGAATAGAGTGGGGACGGATCGCGAGGGAATGGAGTGGGGACGGTTAGAGGGGGAATGGAGTGAGGCCGGATAGAGAGGGAATGGAGTGGGGCCGGATTGAGAGGGAATGGAGTGGGGCCGGATAGGGAGGGACTGGAGTGGGGATGGATCGAGTGGCAATGGAGTGGGGACAGATAGAGAGGGAATGGAGTGGAGACGGATAGAGAGGGAATGGAGTGGGGACGGATAGAGAGGGAATGGAGTGGGGAAGGTTAGAGAGAGAATGGAGTGGGGACGGATAGAGAGGGAATGGAGTGGAGACGGATAGAGAGGGAATGGAGTGGGGACGGATAGAGAGGGAATGGAGTGGGGAAGGTTAGAGAGAGAATGGAGTGGGGACGGATAGAAAGGGAATGGAGTGGGGACGGATAGAGAGAGAATGGAGTGGGGACGGATAGAGAGAGAATGGAGTGGTGACGGATAGAGAGAGAATGGAGTGGGGACGGATAGAGATGGAATGGAGTGGGGACGGATAGAGACGGAATGGAGTGGGGATGGATCGAGTGGCAATGGAGTGGGGACAGATAGAGAGGGAATGGAGTGGAGACGGATAGAGAGGGAATGGAGTGGGGACGGATAGAGAGGGAATGGAGTGGGGAAGGTTAGAGAGAGAATGGAGTGGGGACGGATAGAAAGGGAATGGAGTGGGGACGGATGTAGAGAGAATGGAGTGGGGACGGATAGAGAGAGAAGGGAGTGGGGACGGATAGAGAGGGAATGGAGTGGGGACGGATAGAGAGGGAATGGAGTGTGTACGGATAGCGAGGGAATGGAGTGAGGACGGAGAGAGAGGGAATGGAGTGAGGACGGATAGAGAGAGAATGGAGTGGGGACGGATGGAGAGAGAATGGAGTGGGGACGGATAGAGAGAGAATGGAGTGGGGATGGTTAGAGAGATAAGGGAGTGGGGACGGATAGAGATGGAATGGAGTGGGGATGGATGGAGCGGGAATGGAGTGGGGACGGATAGCGAGGGAATGGTGTGGGGACGGACAGAGAGGGAATGGAGTGGGCAGTGATAGATCGGGAATGGAGTGGGGACAGATAGAGAGGGAATAGAGTGGGGACGGATGGAGAGAGAATGGAGTGGGAACGGTTAGAGAGAGAATGGAGTGGGGACGGATAGGGAGGGAATGGAGTGGGGACGGATATAGAGAGAATGGAATGCGGACAGATAGAGAGAGAATGGAGTGGGGACGGATAGAGAGGGAATGGAATGGGGATGGATCGAGTGGGAATGGAGTGGGGACGGATAGAGAGGGAATGGAGTGGGGATGGTTAGAGAGAGAATGGAGTTGGGACGGATAGGGAGAGAATGGAGTGGGGAAGGATAGAGAGAGAATGGGGTGGGGACGGTAGAGACGGAATGGAGTGGGAACGGATAGAGAGAGAATGGAGTGGGGACGGATAGAGAGAGAATGGAGTGGGGACGGAAAGAGAGAATGGGATGGGGACGGATAGAGGGGGAATGAAGTGGGGATAGATAGATAGGGAATGATGTGGGGACGGATAGAGAGGGAATGGAGTGGGGACGGTTAGAGGGGGAATGGAGTGGGGCCGGATAGAGAGGGAATGGAGTGGGGCCGGATTGAGAGGGAATGGAGTGGGGCCAGATAGGGAGGGACTGGAGTGGGGACGGATAGAGAGGGAATGGAGTGGGGACGGATAGAGCGCGGAATGGAGTAGGGACGGTTAGAGATGGAATGGAGTGGGGACGGATAGAGAGAGAATGGAGTGGGGACGGCAGAAGAGAGAATGGAGTGGGGACGGATAAAGAGAGACTGGAGTGGCGCCGGATAGAGCGGGAATGGAGTGGGGACGGATAGAGAGGGAATGGAGTGGGGACGGATAGAGAGAGAATGGAGTGGGGACGGATAGAAAGGGAATGGAGTGGGGACGGATGGAGAGGGAATGGAGTGGGGACGGATAGAGAGGGAATGGAGTGGGGATGGATAGAGAGAGAATGGAGTGGGGGCGGATAGAGAGGGAATGGAGTGGGGACAGATAGAGAGTGAATGAAGTGGGGGCGGATAGAGAGAGAATGGAGTGGGGACGGATAGAGAGAGAATGGAGTGGGGACGGATAGAAAGAGAATGGAGTGGGGTCGGATAGGGAGAGAATGGAGTGGGGACGGATAGAGAGAGAATGGAGTGGGGACGGATAGAGAGAATGGAGTGGGGACGGATTGAGAGAGAATGAAGTTGGGACGGATAGAGGGGGAATGGAGTGGCGACGGATATAGAGAGAATGGAGTGGGGATGGATAGAGAGAGAATGGAGTGGGGACGGATAGAGAGAGAATGGAGTGGGGACGGATAGAGAGAGAATGGAGTGGGGACGGATAGAGAGAGAATGGAGTGGGGACGGATAGAGAGAGAATGGAGTGGGGACGGACAGAGAGAGAATGGAGTGGGAATGGAGAGAGAGAGAATGGAGTGAGGACGGATAGAGAGGGAATGGAGTGGGGCCGGAGAGAGAGGGAATGGAGTGGGGACGGATAGAGAGGGGAATGGAGTGGGGACGTTTAGCGAGGGAATGGAGTGGGGACGGATAGAGAGAGAATGGAGTGGGAATGGAGAGAGAGAGAATGGAGTGGGGACGGATAGAGAGGGAATGGAGTGGGGCCGTAGAGAGAGGGAATGGAGTGGGGACGGATAGAGAGGGGAATGGAGTGGGGACGTTTAGCGAGGGAATGGAGTGGGGACGGATAGAGAGAGAATGGAGTGGGGACGGATAGAGAGAGAATGGAGTGGGGATGGCAGAAGAGAGAATGGAGTGGGGCCGGATAGAGAGGGAATGGAGTGGGGACGGATAGAGATGGAATGGAGTGGGGACGGATAGAGAGGGGAATGGAGTGGGGACGGTTAGAGAGGGAATGGAGTGGGGAAGGATAGAGAGAGACTGGACTGGGGACGTATAGAGAGAGAATGGAGCGGGGACGGCAGAAGAGAGAATGCAGTGGGGACGGATAGAGAGAGACTGGTGTGGGGACGGATAGAGCGGGAATGGAGTGGGGACGGATAGAGAGGGAATGGAGTGGGGACGGATAGAGCGAGAATGGAGTGGGGACGGATTGAGAGAGAATGGAGTGGGGACAGCAGAAGAGAGAATCGAGTGGGGACGGATAGAGAGAGAATCGAGTGGGGACGGATAGAGAGAGAATGCAGTGGGGACAGATAGAGATAGAATGGAGTGGGGTCCGATAGAGAGAGAATCGAGCGAGGACGGATAGAGCGGGAATGCAGTGGGGACTGAAAGAGAGGGAATGGAGTGGGGACGGATGGAGAGAGAATGGAGTCGGGTCGGATAGAGAGAGAATGGAGTGGGGTCGGAAAGAGAGAGAATGGAGTGGGGACGGATAGAGAGGGAATGGAGTGGGGACGGATATAGAGAGAATGGAGAGGGGACGGATAGAGAGAGAATGGAGTGGGGACGGATAGAGAGGGAATGGCGTGGGGCCGGAGAGAGAGGGAATGGAGTGGGGACGGATAGAGAGGGGAATGGAGTGGGGACGGACAGAGAGGGAATGGAGTGGGGACGGATTGAGAGGGAATGGAGTGGGGACGGATGGAGAGGGAATGGAGTGGGGACGGATTGAGAGGGAATGGAGTGGGGACGGATAGAGGGGGAATGGAGTGGGGCCGGATAGAGAGTGAATGGAGTGGGGCCGGATTGACAGGGAATGGAGTGGGGCCGGATAGGGAGGGACTGGAGTGGGGACGGATAGAGAGGGAATGGAGTGGGGACGGATAGCGCGCGGAATGGAGTCGGGACGGTTAGAGATCGAATGGAGTGGGGACGGCAGAAGAGAGAATTGAGTGGGAACGTATAAAGAGAGACTGGAGTGGGGCCGGATAGAGCGGGAATGGAGTGGGGACGGATAAAGAGGGAATGGAGTGGGGACGGATGGAGAGGGAATGGAGTGTGGCCGGATAGAGTGGGAATGGAGTGGGGACTGATAGAGAGAGAATGGAGTGGGGACGGATAGTGAGAGAATGGAGTGGGGACGGATAGAGAGGGAACGGAGTGGGGTCGGATAGAGAGGGAATGGAGTGGGGATGGATAGAGTGGGAATGGAGTGGGGATGGATAGAGAGGGAATGGAGTGGGGACGGATCGACAGGGAATGGAGATTGGACGGATATAGAGAGAATGGAGTGGGGACGGATAGAGAGGGAATGGAGTGGGGACGGATAGATAGGGAATGGAGTGGGGACGGATAGCGAGGGAATGGAGTGGGGACGGATAGAGAGAGAATGCAGTGGGGACGGATAGAGAGAGAATGGAGTGGGGACGGATAGAAAGGGAATGGAGTGGGGACGGATGGAGAGGGAATGGAGTGGGGACGGATAGAGAGGGAATGGAGTGGGGATGGATAGAGAGAGAATGGAGTGGGGGCGGATAGAGAGGGAATGGAGTGGGGACAGATAGAGACTGAATGAAGTGGGGGCGGATAGAGAGAGAATGGAGTGGGGACGGATAGAGAGAGAATGGAGTGGGGACGGATAGAGATAGAATGGAGTGGGGTCGGATAGAGAGAGAATGGAGTGGGGACGGATAGAGAGAGAATGGAGTGGGGATGGATAGAGAGAGAATAGAGTGGGGTCGGATAGAGAGAGAATGGAGTGGGGACGGAGAGAGAGAGAATGGAGTGGGGAAGGATAGAGAGAGAATGGAGTGGGGACGGATAGAGAGGGAATGGAGTGGGCACAGATAGAGAGTGAATGAAGTGGGGGCGGATAGAGAGAGAATCGAGTGGGGACGGATAGAGAGAGAATGGAGTGGGGACAGATAGAGAGAGAATGGAGTGGGGTCGGATAGAGAGAGAATGGAGTGGGGACGGATAGAGATTGAATGGAGTGGGGACGGATAGAGAGAACGGGATGGGGATGGATAGAGGGGGAATGGAGTGGGGACGGATAGAGAGAATGGAGTGGGGACGGATAGAGAGGGAATGGAGTGGGCACGGACATAGAGGGAATGGAGTGGGGACGGATAGAGCGGGAATGGAGTGGGGACGGATAGAGAGAGAATGGAGTGGGGACGGATAGAGAGAGAATGGAGTGGTGACGGATAGAGAGAGAATGGAGTGGGGACGGATAGAGAGAGAATGGAGTGGGGACGGATAGAGAGGGAATGGAGTGGGGACGGATAGAGAGGGAATGGAGTGGGGACGGATAGATAGGGAATGAAGTGAGGACGGATAGAGAGGGAATGGAGTGGGGACGGATTGAGAGAGAATGGAGTGCGGAAGGATAGAGAGGGAATGGAGTGCGGCCGGAGAGAGAGGAAATGGAGTGGGGACGGATAGAGAGGTGAATGGAGTGGGGACGGTTAGAGAGGGAATGGAGTGGGGACGGATAGAGAGAGAATGGAGTGGGGACAGCAGAAGAGAGAATGGAGTGGGGACGGATAGAGAGAGAATGGAGTGCGGACGGATAGAGATCAAATGGAGTGGGGACAGATAGAGAGGGAATGGAGTGGGGACGGATAGATAGAGAATGGAGTGGGGACAGATCCAGAGGGAATGGTGTGGGGACAGATAGAGAGGGAATGGAGTGGGGACGGATAGAGAGAGAATGGAGTGGGGACGGATAGAGAGGGAATGGCGTGGGGACGGATAGATAGGGAATGGAGTGAGGACGGATAGAGAGGGAATGGAGTGGGGACGGATTGAGAGAGAATGGAGTGCGGAAGGATAGAGAGGGAATGGAGTGCGGCCGGAGAGAGAGGGAATGGAGTGGGGACGGAAAGAGAGGGAATGGAGTGGGGATAGATGGAGAGAGAATGTAGTGGGGACGGATAGAGAGAGAATGGAGTGGGGACAGCAGAAGAGAGAATGGAGTGGGGACGGATAGAGAGAGAATGGAGTGGGGACGGATAGAGATCAAATGGAGTGGGGACAGATAGAGAGGGAATGGAGTGGGGACGGATAGATAGAGAATGGAGTGGGGACAGATCCAGAGGGAATGGTGTGGGGACAGATAGAGAGGGAATAGAGTTGGGACGGATAGAGAGAGAATGGAGTGGGGACGGATAGAGAGGGAATGGAGTGGGGACGGATAGAAAGCGAATGGAGTGGGGACGGATATAGAGAGAATAGATTGGGGACGGATAGAGAGGGAATGGAGTGGGGACGGATAGAGTGGGAATGGAGTGGGGACTGATAGAGAGTGAATGGAGTGGGGACGGTTAGAGAGGGAATGTAGTGGGGAAGGATAGAGAGAGAATGGAGTGGGGACGGATAGAGAGAGAATGGAGTGGGGATGGCAGAAGAGAGAATGGAGTGGGGACGGATGAAGAGGGAATGGAGTGGGCCCGGATAGAGAGGGAATGGAGTGGGGACGGATAGAGAGGGAATGGAGTGGGGACGGATAGAGAGGGGAATGGAGTGGGGACGGTTAGAGAGGGAATGGAGTGGGGAAGGATAGAGAGAGAATGGAGTGGGGACGGCAGAAGAGAGAATGCAGTGGGGACGGATAGAGAGAGACTGGTGTGGGGACGAATAGAGCGGGAATGGAGTGGGGACGGATAGAGAGGGAATGGAGTGGGGACGGATAGAGCGACAATGGAGTGGGGACGGATTGAGAGAGAATGCAGTGGGGACAGATAGAGATAGAATGGATTGGGGTCGGATAGAGAGAGAATCGAGTGACGATGGATAGAGCGGGAATGCAGTGGGGACGGAAAGAGAGGGAGTGGAGTGGGGACGGATAGAGAGAGAATGGAGCGGGGTCGGATAGAGAGAGAATGGAGTGGGGTCGGAAAGAGAGAGAATGGAGTGGGGACGGATAGAGAGGGAATTGAGTGGGGACGGATACAGAGAGAATGGAGTGGGGAAGGAGAGAGAGATAATGGAGTGGGGAAGGAGAGAGAGAGAATGGAGTGGGGACCGATAGAGAGGGACTGGAGTGGGGACGGATAGAGAGGGAATAGAGTGGGGACGGATCGCGAGGGAATGGAGTGGGGACGGTTAGAGGGGGAATGGAGTGGGGCCGGATAGAGAGGGAATGGAGTGGGGCCGGATTGAGAGGGAATGGAGTGGGGCCGGATAGGGAGGGACTGGAGTGGGGACGGATAGTGAGGAAATGGAGTGGGGACGGATAGAGCGCGGAATGGAGTAGGGACGGTTATAGATGGAATGGAGTGGGGACGGATAGAGAGAGAATGGAGTGGAGACGGCAGAAGATAGAATGGAGTGGGGACGGATAAAGAGAGACTGGAGTGGCGCCGGATAGAGCGGGAATGGAGTGGGGACGGATAGAGAGTGAATGGAGTGGGGACGGATAGAGAGGGAATGGAGTGGGGGCGGATAGAGAGGGAATGGAGTGGGGACAGATAGAGAGAGAATGGAGTGGGGATGGCAGAAGAGAGAATGGAGTGGGGACGGATAGAGAGGGAATGGAGTGGGGCCGGATAGAGAGGGAATGGAGTGCGGACGGATAGAGATGGAATGGAGTGGGGACGGATAGAGAGGGGAATGGAGTGGGGACGGTTAGAGAGGGAATGGAGTGGGGAAGGATAGAGAGAGAATGGAGTTGGGACGGATAGAGAGAGAATGGAGTGGGGACGGCAGAAGAGAGAATGCAGTGGGGACGGATAGAGAGAGACTGGTGTGGGGACGGATAGAGCGGGAATGGAGTGGGGACGGATAGAGAGGGAATGGAGTGGGGACGGATAGAGCGACAATGGAGTGGGGACGGATTGAGAGAGAATGGAGTGGGGTCGGATAGAGAGAGAATCTAGTGAGGACGGATAGAGCGGGAATGCAGTGGGGACGGAAAGAGAGGGAATGGAGGCGGGACGGATGGAGAGAGAATGGAGTGGGGTCGGATAGAGAGAGAATGGAGTGGGGTCGGAAAGAGAGAGAATGGAGTGTGGAAGGATAGAGAGGGAATGGAGTGGGGACGGATATAGAGAGAATGGAGAGGGGTCGGATAGAGAGAGAATGGAGTGGGGACGGATAGAGAGGGAATGGCGTGTGGCCGGAGAGAGAGGGAAAGGAGTGGGGACGGATAGAGAGGGGAATGGAGTGGAGACGGATAGAGAGGGAATGGAGTGGGGACGGATCGAGAGGGAATGGAGTGGGGACGGATAGAGAGGGAATGGAGTGGGGACGGAGAAAGGGGGAATGGAGTGGGGCCGGATAGAGAGGGAATGGTGTGGGGCCGGATTGACAGGGAATGGAGTGGGGAAGGATAGGGAGGGACTGGAGTGGGGACGGATAGAGAGGGAATGGAGTGGGGAGGGATAGAGCGCGGAATGGAGTCGGGAAGGTTAGAGATGGAATGGAGTGGGGACAGATAGAGAGAGAATGGAGTGGGGACGGCAGAAGAGAGAATGGAGAGGGGACGGATAGAGAGAGAATGGAGTGGGGACGGATAGAGAGAGAATGGAGTGGGGACGGATAGAGAGAATGGAGTGGGGACGGATTGAGAGAGAATGAAGTTGGGACGGATAGAGGGGGAATGGAGTGGCGACGGATATAGAGAGAATGGACTGGGGATGGATAGAGAGAGAATGGAGTGGGGACGGATAGAGAGAGATTGGAGTGGGGACGGATAGAGAGAGAATGGAGTGCGGACGGATAGAGAGGGAATGGAGTGGGGACGGTAGAGAGGGAATGGAGTGGGGACGGATAGAGAGAGAATGGAGTGGGGACGGATAGAGAGAGAATGGAGTGGGGACAGATAGAGAGAGAATGTAGTGGGGATGAATAGAGAGAGAATGGAGTGGGGACGGATAGAGAGAGAAAGGAGTGGGGACGGGAGAAGAGAGAATGGAGTGGGGACGTATAATGAGAGACTGAAGTGTGGACGGATAGAGCGGGAATGGAGTGGGGACAGCAGAAGAGAGAATGGAGTGGGGACGGATAGAGAGAGAATGGAGTGGGGACGGATAGAGAGCGAATGGAATGGGGATGAAGAGAGAGAGAATGGAGTGGGGACGGATAAAGAGGGAATGGAGTGGGGACGGATAGAGAGGGAATGGAGTGGGGACTGATAGATATGGAATGGAGTGAGAACGGATAGAGAGGGAATAGAGTGGGGACGGATAGAGAGAGAATGGAGTGGGGACGGATAGAGAGGGAATGGAGTGGGGACGGTAGAGAGGGTATGGAGTGGGGACGGATAGAGAGAGAATGGAGTGGGGACGGATAGAGTGAGAATGGATTGGGGACGGATAGAGACAGAATGGAGTGGGGACGGGAGAGAGGGAATGGAGCGGGGTCGGATAGAGAGGGAATAGAGTGGGGACGGATAGAGAGAGAATTTAGTGGGGACGGATACAGAGAGAATGGCGTGGGAACGGATAGAGAGAGAATGGCGTGGGGACGGAGAGAGAATGGAGTGGGGGCAGATAGAGAGAGAATGGAGTGGAGACGGGTGAAGAGAGAATTGAGTGGGGACGGATAGAGCGGGAATGGAGTGGGGACGGATAGAGAGAGAATGGAGTGGGGACTGTAGAGAGGGAATGGAGTGGGGACGGATAGAGAGGGAATAGAGCGGGGACGGATAGAGAGAGAATGGAGTGGGGACGGATAGAGAGGGAATGGAGTGGGGACGGTAGGGAGGGAATGGAGTGGGGACGGATAGAGAGGGAATAGAGTGGGGACGAATAGAGAGAGAATGGAGTGGGGACGGGTAAAGAGAGAATGGAGTGGGGACGGATAGAGCGGGAATGGAGTGGGGACGGATAGAGAGAGAATTGGGTGGGGACGGTAGAGAGGGAATGGAGCGGGGATGGATAGAGAGAGAATGGAGTGGGGACGGGAGAAGAGAGAATGGAGTGGGGATGGATAGAGCGGGAATGGAGTGGGGACGGATCGAGAGAGAATGGAGTGATGACGGAGAGAGAGAGAATGGAGTGGGAACGGATAGAGAGAGAATCGTGTGGGGACGGATAGAGAGAGAATGGAGTGGGGACGGATAGAGAGAGAATGGACTGGGGACGGATAGAGAGGGAATGGAGTGGGAATGGCAGAAGAGAGAATGGAGTGGGGACGGGAGAAGAGAGAATGGAGTGGGGATGGATAGAGCGGGAATGGAGTGGGGACGGATAGAGAGAGAATGGAGTGGAGACGGATAGAGAGGGAATGGAGTGGGGACGGTAGAGAGGGAATGCACTGGGGACGGATAGATAGAGAATGGAGTGATGACGGATAGAGAGAGAATGGAGTGGGGACGGATAGAGAGGGAATGGAGTGGGGACGGTAGAGAAGGAATGGAGTGGGGACGGATAGAGAGGGAATGGAGTGGGGACGGTAGAGAGGGAATGGAGTGGGGACGGATAGAGAGAGAAAGGAGTGGGGACGGATAGAGAGGGAATGGAGTGTGGACGGATAGAGAGAGAATGGAGTGGGGGCGGATAGAGAGAGAATGGAGTGGGGACGGATAGAGAGAGAATGGAGTGGGGTCGGATAGAGAGAGAATGGAATGTGGATGAATAGAGAGGGAATGGAGTGGGGACAGATAGAGAGGGAATGGAGTGGGGATGGATAGATAGAGAATGGAGTGGGGACAGATAGAGAGGGAATGGAGTGGGGATGGATAGAGAGAGAATGGAGTGGGGACGGATAGAGAGAGAAAGGAGTGGGGACGGGAGAAGAGAGAATGGAGTGGGGACATATAATGAGAGACTGAAGTGTGGACGGAGAGAGCGGGAATGGAGTGGGGACAGCAGAAGAGAGAATGGAGTGGGGACGGATAGAGAGGGAATGGAGTGGGGACGGATAGAGAGAGAATGTAGTGGGGACGGATAGAGAGGGAATGGAGTGGGGACGGATAGAGAGCGAATGGAATGGGGATGAATAGAGGGAGAATGGAGTGGGCACGGATAAAGAGGGAATGGAGTGGGGACGGATAGAGAGGGAATGGAGTGGGGACTGATCGATAGGGAATGGAGTGAGAACGGATAGAGAGGGAATGGAGTTGGGACGGATAGAGAGGGAATGGAGTGGGGCCTGAGTGGGGCCGGGATGGATAAAGAGAGAATGGAGTGGGAACAGATAGAGAGAATGGAGTGGGGACGGATAGAGAGGGAATGGAGTGGGGACGGTAGAGAGGGAATGGAGTGGGGACGGATTGAGAGAGAATGGAGTGGGGACGGATAGAGAGAGAATGGAGTGGGGACAGATAGAGAGAGAATGTAGTGGGGATGGATAGAGAGAGAATGGAGTGGGGACGGATAGAGAGAGAAAGGAGTGGGGACGGGAGAAGAGAGAATAGAGTGGGGACGTATAATGAGAGACTGAAGTGTGGACGGATAGAGCGGGAATGGAGTGGGGACAGCAGAAGAGAGAATGGAGTGGGGACGGATAGAGAGCGAATGGAGTGGGGACGGATAGAGAGCGAATGGAGTGGGGACAGATAGAGAGCGAATGGAATGGGGATGAAGAGAGAGAGAATGGAGTGGGGACGGATAAAGAGGGAATGGAGTGGGGACGGATAGAGAGGGAATGGAGTGGGGACTGATAGATAGGGAATGGAGTGGGGACAGATAGAGAGGGAATGGAGTGGGGATGGATAGAGAGAGAATGGAGTGGGGACGGATAGAGAGAGAAAGGAGTGGGGACGGGAGAAGAGAGAATGGAGTGGGAACGTATAATGAGAGACTGAAGTGTGGACGGAGAGAGCGGGAATGGAGTGGGGACAGCAGAAGAGAGAATGGAGTGGGGACGGATAGAGAGGGAATGGAGTGGGGACGAATAGAGAGAGAATGTAGTGGGGACGGATAGAGAGGGAATGGAGTGGGGACGGATAGAGAGCGAATGGAATGGGGATGAATAGAGAGAGAATGGAGTGGGCACGGATAAAGAGGGAATGGAGTGGGGACGGATAGAGAGGGAATGGAGTGGGGACTGATCGATAGGGAATGGAGTGAGAACGGATAGAGAGGGAATGGAGTTGGGACGGATAGAGAGGGAATGGAGTGGTGAAGGATATAGAGAGAATGGAGTGGGGATGGATAGAGAGAGAATGGAGTGGGGACGGATAGAGAGAGAATGGAGTGGGGACGGATAGAGACAGAATGGAGTGGGTCGGATAGACAGAGTATGGAGTGGGGACGGATAGAGAGAGAATGGAGTGGGGATGGATAGAGACAGAATGGACTGGGGACGGATCGAGAGGGAATGGAGTGGGGACGGATAGAGAGAGAATGGAGTGGGGACGGATAGAAAGGGAATGGAGTGGGGACGGATGGAGAGAGAATGGAGTGGGGACGGGTAAAGAGAGAATGGAGTGGGGACGGATAGAGCGGGAATGGAGTGGGGACGGATAGAGAGAGAATTGGGTGGGGACGGTAGAGAGGGAATGGAGCGGGGATGGATAGAGAGAGAATGGAGTGGGGACGGGAGAAGAGAGAATGGAGTGGGGATGGATAGAGCGGGACTGGAGTGGGGACGGATCGAGAGAGAATGGAGTGATGACGGAGAGAGAGAGAATGGAGTGGGAACGGATAGAGAGAGAATGGTGTGGGGACGGATAGAGAGAGAATGGAGTGGGGACGGATAGAGAGAGAATGGACTGGGGACGGATAGAGTGGGAATGGAGTGGGAATGGCAGAAGAGAGAATGGAGTGGGGACGGGAGAAGAGAGAATGGAGTGGGGATGGATAGAGCGGGAATGGAATGGGGACGGATAGAGAGAGAATGGAGTGGAGACGGATAGAGAGGGAATGGAGTGGGGACGGTAGAGAGGGAATGCACTGGGGACGGATAGATAGAGAATGGAGTGATGACGGATAGAGAGAGAATGGAGTGGGGACGGATAGAGAGGGAATGGAGTGGGGACGGTAGAGAAGGAATGGAGTGGGGACGGATAGAGAGGGAATGGAGTGGGGACGGTAGAGAGGGAATGGAGTGGGGACGGATAGAGAGAGAAAGGAGTGGGGACGGATAGAGAGGGAATGGAGTGTGGACGGATAGAGAGAGAATGGAGTGGGGGCGGATAGAGAGAGAATGGAGTGGGGACGGATAGAGAGAGAATGGAGTGGGGTCGGATAGAGAGAGAATGGAATGTGGATGAATAGAGAGGGAATGGAGTGGGGACAGATAGAGAGGGAATGGAGTGGGGATGGATAGATAGAGAATGGAGTGGGGACAGATAGAGAGGGAATGGAGTGGGGATGGATAGAGAGAGAATGGAGTGGGGACGGATAGAGAGAGAAAGGAGTGGGGACGGGAGAAGAGAGAATGGAGTGGGGACGTATAATGAGAGACTGAAGTGTGGACGGAGAGAGCGGGAATGGAGTGGGGACAGCAGAAGAGAGAATGGAGTGGGGACGGATAGAGAGGGAATGGAGTGGGGACGGATAGAGAGAGAATGTAGTGGGGACGGATAGAGAGGGAATGGAGTGGGGACGGATAGAGAGCGAATGGAATGGGGATGAATAGAGGGAGAATGGAGTGGGCACGGATAAAGAGGGAATGGAGTGGGGACGGATAGAGAGGGAATGGAGTGGGGACTGATCGATAGGGAATGGAGTGAGAACGGATAGAGAGGGAATGGAGTTGGGACGGATAGAGAGGGAATGGAGTGGGGCCTGAGTGGGGCCGGGATGGATAAAGAGAGAATGGAGTGGGAACAGATAGAGAGAATGGAGTGGGGACGGATAGAGAGGGAATGGAGTGGGGACGGTAGAGAGGGAATGGAGTGGGGACGGATTGAGAGAGAATGGAGTGGGGACGGATAGAGAGAGAATGGAGTGGGGACAGATAGAGAGAGAATGTAGTGGGGATGGATAGAGAGAGAATGGAGTGGGGACGGATAGAGAGAGAAAGGAGTGGGGACGGGAGAAGAGAGAATAGAGTGGGGACGTATAATGAGAGACTGAAGTGGGGACGGATAGAGCGGGAATGGAGTGGGGACAGCAGAAGAGAGAATGGAGTGGGGACGGATAGAGAGCGAATGGAGTGGGGACGGATAGAGAGCGAATGGAGTGGGGACAGATAGAGAGCGAATGGAATGGGGATGAAGAGAGAGAGAATGGAGTGGGGACGGATAAAGAGGGAATGGAGTGGGGACGGATAGAGAGGGAATGGAGTGGGGACTGATAGATAGGGAATGGAGTGGGGACAGATAGAGAGGGAATGGAGTGGGGATGGATAGAGAGAGAATGGAGTGGGGACGGATAGAGAGAGAAAGGAGTGGGGACGGGAGAAGAGAGAATGGAGTGGGAACGTATAATGAGAAACTGAAGTGTGGACGGAGAGAGCGGGAATGGAGTGGGGACAGCAGAAGAGAGAATGGAGTGGGGACGGATAGAGAGGGAATGGAGTGGGGACGAATAGAGAGAGAATGTAGTGGGGACGGATAGAGAGGGAATGGAGTGGGGACGGATAGAGAGCGAATGGAATGGGGATGAATAGAGAGAGAATGGAGTGGGCACGGATAAAGAGGGAATGGAGTGGGGACGGATAGAGAGGGAATGGAGTGGGGACTGATCGATAGGGAATGGAGTGAGAACGGATAGAGAGGGAATGGAGTTGGGACGGATAGAGAGGGAATGGAGTGGTGAAGGATATAGAGAGAATGGAGTGGGGATGGATAGAGAGAGAATGGAGTGGGGACGGATAGAGAGAGAATGGAGTGGGGACGGATAGAGACAGAATGGAGTGGGTCGGATAGACAGAGTATGGAGTGGGGACGGATAGAGAGAGAATGGAGTGGGGATGGATAGAGACAGAATGGACTGGGGACGGATCGAGAGGGAATGGAGTGGGGACGGATAGAGAGAGAATGGAGTGGGGACGGATAGAAAGGGAATGGAGTGGGGACGGATGGAGAGAGAATGGAGTGGGGACGGATAGAGCGGGAATGGAGTGGGGACGGATTGAGAGAATGGAGTGGGGACGGATCGAGAGAGAATGGAGTGGGGACGGATAGAGAGAGAATGGAGTGGGGACGGATAGAGAGAGAATGGACTGGGGACGGATAGAGAGGGAATGGAGTGGGAATGGCAGAAGAGAGAATGGAGTGGGGACGGGAGAAGAGAGAATGGAGTGGGGATGGATAGAGTGGGAATGGAGTGGGGACGGATAGAGAGAGAATGGAGTGGAGACGGATAGAGAGGGAATGGAGTGGGGACGGTAGAGAGGGAATGCACTGGGGACGGATAGATAGAGAATGGAGTGATGACGGATAGAGAGAGAATGGAGTGGGGACGGATAGAGAGGGAATGGAGTGGGGACGGTAGAGAAGGAATGGAGTGGGGACGGATAGAGAGGGAATGGAGTGGGGACGGTAGAGAGGGAATGGAGTGGGGACGGATAGAGAGAGAAAGGAGTGGGGACGGATAGAGAGGGAATGGAGTGTGGACGGATAGAGAGAGAATGGAGTGGGGGCGGATAGAGAGAGAATGGAGTGGGGACGGATAGAGAGAGAATGGAGTGGGGTCGGATAGAGAGAGAATGGAATGTGGATGAATAGAGAGGGAATGGAGTGGGGACAGATAGAGAGGGAATGGAGTGGGGATGGATAGATAGAGAATGGAGTGGGGACAGATAGAGAGGGAATGGAGTGGGGATGGATAGAGAGAGAATGGAGTGGGGACGGATAGAGAGAGAAAGGAGTGGGGACGGGAGAAGAGAGAATGGAGTGGGGACATATAATGAGAGACTGAAGTGTGGACGGAGAGAGCGGGAATGGAGTGGGGACAGCAGAAGAGAGAATGGAGTGGGGACGGATAGAGAGGGAATGGAGTGGGGACGGATAGAGAGAGAATGTAGTGGGGACGGATAGAGAGGGAATGGAGTGGGGACGGATAGAGAGCGAATGGAATGGGGATGAATAGAGGGAGAATGGAGTGGGCACGGATAAAGAGGGAATGGAGTGGGGACGGATAGAGAGGGAATGGAGTGGGGACTGATCGATAGGGAATGGAGTGAGAACGGATAGAGAGGGAATGGAGTTGGGACGGATAGAGAGGGAATGGAGTGGGGCCTGAGTGGGGCCGGGATGGATAAAGAGAGAATGGAGTGGGAACAGATAGAGAGAATGGAGTGGGGACGGATAGAGAGGGAATGGAGTGGGGACGGTAGAGAGGGAATGGAGTGGGGACGGATTGAGAGAGAATGGAGTGGGGACGGATAGAGAGAGAATGGAGTGGGGACAGATAGAGAGAGAATGTAGTGGGGATGGATAGAGAGAGAATGGAGTGGGGACGGATAGAGAGAGAAAGGAGTGGGGACGGGAGAAGAGAGAATAGAGTGGGGACGTATAATGAGAGACTGAAGTGTGGACGGATAGAGCGGGAATGGAGTGGGGACAGCAGAAGAGAGAATGGAGTGGGGACGGATAGAGAGCGAATGGAGTGGGGACGGATAGAGAGCGAATGGAGTGGGGACAGATAGAGAGCGAATGGAATGGGGATGAAGAGAGAGAGAATGGAGTGGGGACGGATAAAGAGGGAATGGAGTGGGGACGGATAGAGAGGGAATGGAGTGGGGACTGATAGATAGGGAATGGAGTGGGGACAGATAGAGAGGGAATGGAGTGGGGATGGATAGAGAGAGAATGGAGTGGGGACGGATAGAGAGAGAAAGGAGTGGGGACGGGAGAAGAGAGAATGGAGTGGGAACGTATAATGAGAGACTGAAGTGTGGACGGAGAGAGCGGGAATGGAGTGGGGACAGCAGAAGAGAGAATGGAGTGGGGACGGATAGAGAGGGAATGGAGTGGGGACGAATAGAGAGAGAATGTAGTGGGGACGGATAGAGAGGGAATGGAGTGGGGACGGATAGAGAGCGAATGGAATGGGGATGAATAGAGAGAGAATGGAGTGGGCACGGATAAAGAGGGAATGGAGTGGGGACGGATAGAGAGGGAATGGAGTGGGGACTGATCGATAGGGAATGGAGTGAGAACGGATAGAGAGGGAATGGAGTTGGGACGGATATAGAGGGAATGGAGTGGTGAAGGATATAGAGAGAATGGAGTGGGGATGGATAGAGAGAGAATGGAGTGGGGACGGATACAGAGAGAATGGAGTGGGGACGGATAGAGACAGAATGGAGTGGGTCGGATAGACAGAGTATGGAGTGGGGACGGATAGAGAGAGAATGGAGTGGGGATGGATAGAGACAGAATGGACTGGGGACGGATCGAGAGGGAATGGAGTGGGGACGGATAGAGAGAGAATGGAGTGGGGACGGATAGAAAGGGAATGGAGTGGGGACGGATGGAGAGAGAATGGAGTGGGGACGGGTAAAGAGAGAATGGAGTGGGGACGGATAGAGCGGGAATGGAGTGGGGACGGATAGAGAGAGAATTGGGTGGGGACGGTAGAGAGGGAATGGAGCGGGGATGGATAGAGAGAGAATGGAGTGGGGACGGGAGAAGAGAGAATGGAGTGGGGATGGATAGAGCGGGAATGGAGTGGGGACGGATCGAGAGAGAATGGAGTGATGACGGAGAGAGAGAGAATGGAGTGGGAACAGATAGAGAGAGAATGGTGTGGGGACGGATAGAGAGAGAATGGAGTGGGGACGGATAGAGAGAGAATGGACTGGGGACGGATAGAGAGGGAATGGAGTGGGAATGGCAGAAGAGAGAATGGAGTGGGGACGGGAGAAGAGAGAATGGAGTGGGGATGGATAGAGCGGGAATGGAATGGGGACGGATAGAGAGAGAATGGAGTGGAGACGGATAGAGAGGGAATGGAGTGGGGACGGTAGAGAGGGAATGCACTGGGGACGGATAGATAGAGAATGGAGTGATGACGGATAGAGAGAGAATGGAGTGGGGACGGATAGAGAGGGAATGGAGTGGGGACGGTAGAGAAGGAATGGAGTGGGGACGGATAGAGAGGGAATGGAGTGGGGACGGTAGAGAGGGAATGGAGTGGGGACGGATAGAGAGAGAAAGGAGTGGGGACGGATAGAGAGGGAATGGAGTGTGGACGGATAGAGAGAGAATGGAGTGGGGGCGGATAGAGAGAGAATGGAGTGGGGACGGATAGAGAGAGAATGGAGTGGGGTCGGATAGAGAGAGAATGGAATGTGGATGAATAGGGAGGGAATGGAGTGGGGACAGATAGAGAGGGAATGGAGTGGGGATGGATAGATAGAGAATGGAGTGGGGACAGATAGAGAGGGAATGGAGTGGGGATGGATAGAGAGAGAATGGAGTGGGGACGGATAGAGAGAGAAAGGAGTGGGGACGGGAGAAGAGAGAATGGAGTGGGGACGTATAATGAGAGACTGAAGTGTGGACGGAGAGAGCGGGAATGGAGTGGGGACAGCAGAAGAGAGAATGGAGTGGGGACGGATAGAGAGGGAATGGAGTGGGGACGGATAGAGAGAGAATGTAGTGGGGACGGATAGAGAGGGAATGGAGTGGGGACGGATAGAGAGCGAATGGAATGGGGATGAATAGAGGGAGAATGGAGTGGGCACGGATAAAGAGGGAATGGAGTGGGGACGGATAGAGAGGGAATGGAGTGGGGACTGATCGATAGGGAATGGAGTGAGAACGGATAGAGAGGGAATGGAGTTGGGACGGATAGAGAGGGAATGGAGTGGGGCCTGAGTGGGGCCGGGATGGATAAAGAGAGAATGGAGTGGGAACAGATAGAGAGAATGGAGTGGGGACGGATAGAGAGGGAATGGAGTGGGGACGGTAGAGAGGGAATGGAGTGGGGACGGATTGAGAGAGAATGGAGTGGGGACGGATAGAGAGAGAATGGAGTGGGGACAGATAGAGAGAGAATGTAGTGGGGATGGATAGAGAGAGAATGGAGTGGGGACGGATAGAGAGAGAAAGGAGTGGGGACGGGAGAAGAGAGAATAGAGTGGGGACGTATAATGAGAGACTGAAGTGTGGACGGATAGAGCGGGAATGGAGTGGGGACAGCAGAAGAGAGAATGGAGTGGGGACGGATAGAGAGCGAATGGAGTGGGGACGGATAGAGAGCGAATGGAGTGGGGACAGATAGAGAGCGAATGGAATGGGGATGAAGAGAGAGAGAATGGAGTGGGGACGGATAAAGAGGGAATGGAGTGGGGACGGATAGAGAGGGAATGGAGTGGGGACTGATAGATAGGGAATGGAGTGGGGACAGATAGAGAGGGAATGGAGTGGGGATGGATAGAGAGAGAATGGAGTGGGGACGGATAGAGAGAGAAAGGAGTGGGGACGGGAGAAGAGAGAATGGAGTGGGAACGTATAATGAGAGACTGAAGTGTGGACGGAGAGAGCGGGAATGGAGTGGGGACAGCAGAAGAGAGAATGGAGTGGGGACGGATAGAGAGGGAATGGAGTGGGGACGAATAGAGAGAGAATGTAGTGGGGACGGATAGAGAGGGAATGGAGTGGGGACGGATAGAGAGCGAATGGAATGGGGATGAATAGAGAGAGAATGGAGTGGGCACGGATAAAGAGGGAATGGAGTGGGGACGGATAGAGAGGGAATGGAGTGGGGACTGATCGATAGGGAATGGAGTGAGAACGGATAGAGAGGGAATGGAGTTGGGACGGATAGAGAGGGAATGGAGTGGTGAAGGATATAGAGAGAATGGAGTGGGGATGGATAGAGAGAGAATGGAGTGGGGACGGATAGAGAGAGAATGGAGTGGGGACGGATAGAGACAGAATGGAGTGGGTCGGATAGACAGAGTATGGAGTGGGGACGGATAGAGAGAGAATGGAGTGGGGATGGATAGAGACAGAATGGACTGGGGACGGATCGAGAGGGAATGGAGTGGGGACGGATAGAGAGAGAATGGAGTGGGGACGGATAGAAAGGGAATGGAGTGGGGACGGATGGAGAGAGAATGGAGTGGGGACGGATAGAGCGGGAATGGAGTGGGGACGGATTGAGAGAATGGAGTGGGGACGGATCGAGAGAGAATGGAGTGGGGACGGATAGAGAGAATGGAGTGGGGACGGATAGAGAGAATGGAGTGGGGACAGCAGAAGAGAGAATGGAGTGGGGACGGGAGAAGAGAGAATGGAGTGGGGACGGATAGAGAGGGAATGGAGTGGGGACAGATAGAGAGGGAATGGAGTGGAGACGGAGAGAGAGGGAATTGAGTGGGGACGGATAGAGAGGGAATGGAGTGGCGAAGGTTAGAGAGAGAATGGAGTGGGGAGGGATAGAGAGAGAATGGAGTGGGGACGGATATAGAGAGAATGGAGTGCGGACGGATAGAGAGAGAATGGAGTGGGGACGGATAGAGAGAGAATGGAGTGGGGACGGATAGAGAGAGAATGGAGTGCGGACGGATAGAGAGAGAATGGAGTGGGGATGGAGAGAGAGAGAATGGAGTGGGGACGGATAGAGAGGGAATGGAGTGGGGCCTGAGTGGGGCCGGGATGGATAAAGAGAGAATGGAGTGGGAACAGATAGAGAGGGAATGGAGTGGGGACGGTAGAGAGGGAATGGAGTGGGGACGGATAGAGAGAGATTGGAGTGGGGATGGATAGAGAGAGAATGGAGTGGGGACAGATAGAGAGAGAATGTAGTGGGGATGGATAGAGAGAGAATGGAGTGGGGACGGATAGAGAGAGAAAGGAGTGGGGACGGGAGAAGAGAGAATGGAGTGGGGACGGATAGAGAGGGAATAGAGTGGGGACGGATAGAGAGAGAATTTAGTGGGGACGGATACAGAGAGAATGGCGTGGGAACGGATAGAGAGAGAATGGCGTGGGGACGGAGAGAGAGAATGGAGTGGGGACAGATAGAGAGAGAATGGAGTGGAGACGGGTGAAGAGAGAATGGAGTGGGGACGGATAGAGCGGGAATGGAGTGGGGACGGATAAAGAGAGAATGGAGTGGGGAAGGTAGAGAGGGAATGGAGTGGGGACGGATAGAGAGGGAATAGAGCGGGGACGGATAGAGAGAGAATGGAGTGGGTACGGATAGAGAGAGAATGGAGTGGGGACGGTAGGGAGGGAATGGAGTGGGGACGGATAGAGAGGGAATAGAGTGGGGACGAATAGAGAGAGAATGGAGTGGGGACGGGTAAAGAGAGAATGGAGTGGGGACGGATAGAGCGGGAATGGAGTGGGGACGGATAGAGAGAGAATTGGGTGGGGACGGTAGAGAGGGAATGGAGCGGGGATGGATAGAGAGAGAATGGAGTGGGGACGGGAGAAGAGAGAATGGAGTGCGGATGGATAGAGCGGGAATGGAGTGGGGACGGATCGAGAGAGAATGGAGTGATGACGGAGAGAGAGAGAATGGAGTGGGAACGGATAGAGAGAGAATGGTGTGGGGACGGATAGAGAGAGAATGGAGTGGGGACGGATAGAGAGAGAATGGACTGGGGACGGATAGAGAGGGAATGGAGTGGGAATGGCAGAAGAGAGAATGGAGTGGGGACGGGAGAAGAGAGAATGGAGTGGGGATGGATAGAGCGGGAATGGAGTGGGGACGGATAGAGAGAGAATGGAGTGGAGACGGATAGAGAGGGAATGGAGTGGGGACGGTAGAGAGGGAATGCACTGGGGACGGATAGATAGAGAATGGAGTGATGACGGATAGAGAGAGAATGGAGTGGGGACGGATAGAGAGGGAATGGAGTGGGGACGGTAGAGAAGGAATGGAGTGGGGACGGATAGAGAGGGAATGGAGTGGGGACGGTAGAGAGGGAATGGAGTGGGGACGGATAGAGAGAGAAAGGAGTGGGGACGGATAGAGAGGGAATGGAGTGTGGACGGATAGAGAGAGAATGGAGTGGGGGCGGATAGAGAGAGAATGGAGTGGGGACGGATAGAGAGAGAATGGAGTGGGGTCGGATAGAGAGAGAATGGAATGTGGATGAATAGAGAGGGAATGGAGTGGGGACAGATAGAGAGGGAATGGAGTGGGGATGGATAGATAGAGAATGGAGTGGGGACAGATAGAGAGGGAATGGAGTGGGGATGGATAGAGAGAGAATGGAGTGGGGACGGATAGAGAGAGAAAGGAGTGGGGACGGGAGAAGAGAGAATGGAGTGGGGACGTATAATGAGAGACTGACGTGTGGACGGAGAGAGCGGGAATGGAGTGGGGACAGCAGAAGAGAGAATGGAGTGGGGACGGATAGAGAGGGAATGGAGTGGGGACGGATAGAGAGAGAATGTAGTGGGGACGGATAGAGAGGGAATGGAGTGGGGACGGATAGAGAGGGAATGGAGTGGGGACTGATCGATAGGGAATGGAGTGAGAACGGATAGAGAGGGAATGGAGTTGGGACGGATAGAGAGGGAATGGAGTGGTGAAGGATAGAGAGAGAATGGAGTGGGGATGGATAGAGAGAGAATGGAGTGGGGACGGATAGAGAGAGATTGGAGTGGGGACGGATAGAGAGAGAATGGAGTGCGGACGGATAGAGAGAGAATGGAGTGGGGACGGATTGAGAGAGAATGAAGTTGGGACGGATAGAGGGGGAATGGAGTGCCGACGGATATAGAGAGAATGGACTGGGGATGGATAGAGAGAGAATGGAGTGGGGACGGATAGAGAGAGATTGGAGTGGGGACGGATAGAGAGAGAATGGAGTGCGGACGGATAGAGAGAGAATGGAGTGGGGATGGAGAGAGAGAGAATGGAGTGGGGACGGATAGAGAGGGAATGGAGTGGGGACGGTAGAGAGGGAATGGAGTGGGGACGGATAGAGAGAGAATGGAGTGGGGACGGATAGAGAGAGAATGGAGTGGGGACGGATAGAGAGGGAATGGAGTGGGGACGGTAGAGAGGGAATGAAGTGGGGACGGATAGAGAGAGAACCGAGTGGGGACGGATAGAGAGGGAATGGAGTGTGGACGGATAGAGAGAGAATGGAGTGGGGGCGGATAGAGAGAGAATGGAGTGGGGACGGATAGAGAGAGAATGGAGTGGGGTCGGATAGAGAGAGAATGGAAAGTGGATGAATAGAAAGGGAAAGGAGTGGGGTCAGATAGAGAGGGAATGGAGTGGGGATGGATAGATAGAGAATGGAGTGGGGACAGATAGAGAGGGAATGGAGTGGGGATGGATAGAGAGAGAATGGAGTAGGGACGGATAGAGAGAGAAAGGAGTGGGGACGGGAGAAGAGAGAATGGAGTGGGGACGTATAATGAGAGACTGAAGTGTGGACGGATAGAGCGGGAATGGAGTGGGGACAGCAGAAGAGAAAATGGAGTGGGGACGGATAGAGAGGGAATGGAGTGGGGACGGATAGAGAGAGAATGGAGTGGGGACGGGAGAAGAGAGAATGGAGTGGGGACGGATAGAGCGGGAATGGAGTGGGGACGGATAGAGAGAGAATTGGGTGGGGACGGTAGAGAGGGAATGGAGCGGGGATGGATAGAGAGAGAATGGAGTGGGGACGGGAGAAGAGAGAATGGAGTGGGGATGGATAGAGCGGGAATGGAGTGGGGACGGATCGAGAGAGAATGGAGTGATGACGGAGAGAGAGAGAATGGAGTGGGAACGGATAGAGAGAGAATGGTGTGGGGACGGATAGAGAGAGAATGGAGTGGGGACAGATAGAGAGAGAATGGACTGGGGACGGATAGAGAGGGAATGGAGTGGGAATGGCAGAAGAGAGAATGGAGTGGGGACGGGAGAAGAGAGAATGGAGTGGGGATGGATAGAGCGGGAATGGAGTGGGGACGGATAGAGAGAGAATGGGGTGGAGACGGATAGAGAGGGAATGGAGTGGGGACGGTAGAGAGGGAAGGCACTGGGGACGGATAGATAGAGAATGGAGTGATGACGGATAGAGAGAGAATGGAGTGGGGACGGATAGAGAGGGAATGGAGTGGGGACGGTAGAGAAGGAATGGAGTGGGGACGGATAGAGAGGGAATGGAGTGGGGACGGTAGAGAGGGAATGGAGTGGGGATGGATAGAGAGAGAAAGGAGTGGGGACGGATAGAGAGGGAATGGAGTGTGGACGGATAGAGAGAGAATGGAGTGGGGGCGGATAGAGAGAGAATGGAGTGGGGACGGATAGAGAGAGAATGGAGTGGGGTCGGATAGAGAGAGAATGGAATGTGGATGAATAGAGAGGGAATGGAGTGGGGACAGATAGAGAGGGAATGGAGTGGGGATGGATAGATAGAGAATGGAGTGGGGACAGATAGAGAGGGAATGGAGTGGGGATGGATAGAGAGAGAATGGAGTGGGGACGGATAGAGAGAGAAAGGAGTGGGGACGGGAGAAGAGAGAATGGAGTGTGGACGTATAATGAGAGACTGAAGTGTGGACGGAGAGAGCGGGAATGGAGTGGGGACAGCAGAAGAGATAATGGAGTGGGGATGGATAGAGAGGGAATGGAGTGGGGACTGATCGATAGGGAATGGAGTGAGAACGGATAGAGAGGGAATGGAGTTGGGACGGATAGAGAGGGAATGGAGTGGGGACTGATCGATAGGGAATGGAGTGAGAACGGATAGAGAGGGAATGGAGTTGGGACGGATAGAGAGGGAATGGAGTGGTGAAGGATATAGAGAGAATGGAGTGGGGATGGATAGAGAGAGAATGGAGTGGGGACGGATAGGGAGAGAATGGAGTGCGGACGGATAGAGAGAGAATGGACTGGGGATGGATAGAGAGAGAATGGAGTGGGGACGGATAGAGAGAGATTGGAGTGGGGACGGATAGAGAGAGAATGGAGTGGGGATGGAGAGAGAGAGAATGGAGTGGGGATGGATAGAGAGGGAATGGAGTGGGGCCTGAGTGGGGCCGGGATGGATAAAGAGAGAATGGAGTGGGAACAGATAGAGAGAATGGAGTGGGGACGGATAGAGAGGGAATGGAGTGGGGACGGTAGAGAGGGAATGGAGTGGGGACGGATAGAGAGAGAATGGAGTGGGGACGGATAGAGAGAGAATGGAGTGGGGACGGATAGAGAGGGAATGGAGTGGGGACGGATAGAGAGAGAATGGAGTGGGGGCGGATAGAGAGAGAATGGACTGGGGACGGATAGAGAGAGAATGGAGTGGGGTCGGATAGAGAGAGAATGGAAAGTGGATGAATAGAAAGGGAATGGAGTGGGGTCAGATAGAGAGGGAATGGAGTGGGGATGGATAGATAGAGAATGGAGTGGGGACAGATAGAGAGGGAATGGAGTGGGGATGGATAGAGAGAGAATGGAGTAGGGACGGATAGAGAGAGAAAGGAGTGGGGACGGGAGAAGAGAGAATGGAGTGGGGACGTATAATGAGAGACTGAAGTGTGGACGGATAGAGCGGGAATGGAGTGGGGACAGCAGAAGAGACAATGGAGTGGGGACGGATAGAGAGGGAATGGAGTGGGGACGGATAGAGAGAGAATGGAGTGGGGACGGATAGAGAGCGAATGGAATGGGGATGAATAGAGAGAGAATGGAGTAGCGACGGATACAGAGAGAATGGAGTGGGGACGGATAGAGAGAGAATGGATTGGGGACGGATAGAGACAGAATGGAGTGGGGACGGGAGAGAGGGAATGGAGCGGGGACGGATAGAGAGGGAATAGAGTGGGGACGGATAGAGAGAGAATGGAGTGGGGACGGATACAGAGAGAATGGAGTGGGGACGGATACAGAGAGAATGGAATGGGAACGGATAGAGAGAATGGAGTGGGGCCGGATAGAGAGGGAATGGAGTGAGGACGATAGAGAGGGAATGGAGTGGGGACGGATAGAGAGAGAATGGAGTGGGGACGGATAGAGAGGGAATGGAGTGGGGACGGTAGAGAGGGTATGGAGTGGGGACGGATAGAGAGGGAATAGAGTGGGGACGGATAGAGAGAGAATGGAGTGGGGACGGATAGAGAGGGAATGGAGTGGGGACGGTAGAGAGGGTATGGAGTGGAGACGGATAGAGAGAGAATGGAGTGGGGACGGATAGAGAGAGAATGGATTGGGGACGGATAGAGACAGAATGGAGTGGGGACGGGAGAGAGGAAATGGAACGGGGTCGGATAGAGAGGGAATAGAGTGGGGACGGATAGAGGGAGAATGTAGTGGGGACGGATACAGAGAGAATGGCGTGGGGACGGATAGAGAGAGAATGGCGTGGGGACGGATAGAGAGAATGGAGTGGCGACGGATAGAGAGAGAATGGAGTGGGGACGGATAGAGAGAATGGAGTGGAGACGGGTGAAGAGAGAATGGAGTGGGGACGGATAGAGCGGGAATGGAGTGGGGACGGATAGAGAGAGAAAGGAGTGGGGACGGTAGAGAGGGAATGGAGTGGGGACGGATAGAGAGGGAATAGAACGGGGACGGATAGAGAGAGAATGGAGTGGGGACGGATAGAGAGGGAATGGAGTGGGGACAGTAGGGAGGGAATGGAGTGGGGACGGTAGGGAGGGAATGGAGTGGGGACGGATAGAGAGAGAATGGAGTGGGGACGGGAGAAGAGAGAATGTAGTGGGGATGGAGAGAGCGGGAATGGAGTGGGGACGGATAGAGAGAGAATGGAGTGATGATGGATAGAGAGAGAATGGAGTGGGGACGGATAGAGAGAGAATGGAGTGGGGACGGATAGAGAGGGAGTGGAGTGGGGACTGATAGAGAGGGAAAGGAGTGGGGATGGCAGAAGAGAGAATGAGTGGGGACGGGAGAAGAGAGAATGGAGTGGGGATGGATAGAGCGGGAATGGAGTGGGGACGGATAGAGAGAGAATGGAGTGGGGACGGATAGAGAGGGAATGGAGTGGGGACGGTAGAGAGGGAATGCAATGGGGACGGATAGATAGAGAATGGAGTGATGACGGATAGAGAGGGAATGGAGTGGGGACAGTAGAGAAGGAATGGAGTGGGGACGGATAGAGAGGGAATGGAGTGGGGAGGGTAGAGAGGGAATGGAGTGGGGACGGATAGAGAGAGAATGGAGTGGGGACGGATAGAGAGGGAATGGAGTGTGGACGGATAGAGAGAGAATGGAGTGGGGGCGGATAGAGAGAGAATGGAGTGGGGACGGATAGAGAGAGAATGGAGTGGGGTCGGATAGAGAGAGAATGGAATGTGGATGAATAGAAAGGGAATGGAGTGGGGACAGATAGAGAGGGAATGGAGTGGGGATGGATAGATAGAGAATGGAGTGGGGACAGATAGAGAGGGAATGGAGTGGGGATGGATAGAGAGAGAATGGAGTGGGGACGGATAGAGAGAGAAAGGAGTGGGGACGGGAGAAGAGAGAATGGAGTGGGGACGTATAATGAGAGACTGAAGTGTGGACGGATAGAGAGAGAAAGGAGTGGGGACAGCAGAAGAGAGAATGGAGTGGGGACGGATAGAGAGCGAATGGAATGGGGATGAATAGAGAGAGAATGGAGTGGGGACGGATAAAGAGGGAATGGAGTGGGGACGGATAGAGAGGGAATGGAGTGGGGACTGATAGATAGGGAATGGAGTGAGAACGGATAGAGAGGGAATAGAGTGGGGACGGATAGAGAGAGAATGGAGTTGGGACGGATAGAGAGGGAATGGAGTGGGGACGGTAGAGAGGGTATAGAGTGGGGACGGATAGAGAGAGAATGGAGTGGGGACGGATAGAGAGAGAATGGATTGGGGACGGATAGAGACAGAATGGAGTGGCGACGGGAGAGAGGGAATGGAGCGGGGTCGGATAGAGAGGGAATAGAGTGGGGACGGATAGAGAGAGAATGTAGTGGGGACGGATACAGAGAGAATGGCGTGGGGACGGATAGAGAGAGAATGGCGTGGGGACGGAGAGAGAGAATGGAGTGGGGACAGATAGAGAGAGAATGGAGTGGGGACGGATAGAGAGAATGGAGTGGGGAAGGCAGAAGAGAGAATGGAGTGGAGACGGGTGAAGAGAGAATGGAGTGGGGACGGATAGAGCGGGAATGGAGTGGGGACGGATGGAGATAGAATGGAGTGGGGACGGTAGAGAGGGAATGGAGTGGGGACTGTAGGGAGTGAATGGAGTGGGGACGGATAGAGAGGGAATAGAGTGGGGACGAATAGAGAGAGAATGGAGTGGGGACGGATAGAGAGAGAATGGAATGGGGATGAATAGAGAGAGAATGGAGTGGGGACGGATAAAGAGGGAATGGATTGGGGACGGATAGAGAGGGAATGGAGTGGGGACTGATAGATAGGGAATGGAGTGAGAACGGATAGAGAGGGAATAGAGTGGGGACGGATAGAGAGAGAATGGAGTTGGGACGGATAGAGAGGGAATGGAGTGGGGACGGTAGAGAGGGTATAGAGTGGGGACGGATAGAGAGAGAATGGAGTGGGGACGGATAGAGAGAGAATGGATTGGGGACGGATAGAGACAGAATGGAGTGGCGACGGGAGAGAGGGAATGGAGCGGGGTCGGATAGAGAGGGAATAGAGTGGGGACGGATAGAGAGAGAATGTAGTGGGGACGGATACAGAGAGAATGGCGTGGGGACGGATAGAGAGAGAATGGCGTGGGGACGGAGAGAGAGAATGGAGTGGGGACAGATAGAGAGAGAATGGAGTGGGGACGGATAGAGAGAATGGAGTGGGGAAGGCAGAAGAGAGAATGGAGTGGAGACGGGTGAAGAGAGAATGGAGTGGGGACGGATAGAGCGGGAATGGAGTGGGGACGGATGGAGATAGAATGGAGTGGGGACGGTAGAGAGGGAATGGAGTGGGGACTGTAGGGAGTGAATGGAGTGGGGACGGATAGAGAGGGAATAGAGTGGGGACGAATAGAGAGAGAATGGAGTGGGGACGGATAGAGAGAGAATTGAGTGGGGACGGATAGAGAGAGAATTGGGTGGGGACGGTAGAGAGGGAATGGAGCGGGGATGGATAGAGAGAGAATGGAGTGGGGACGGGAAAAGAGAGAATGGAGTGGGGATGGATAGAGCGGGAATGGAGTGGGGACGGATAGAGAGAGAATGGAGTGATGACGGAGAGAGAGAGAATGGAGTGGGGACGGATAGAGAGAGATTGGAGTGGGGACGGATAGAGAGAGAATGGAGTGGGGACGGATAGAGAGAGAATGGACTGGGGACGGATAGAGAGGGCATGGAGTGGGGATGGCAGAAGAGAGAATGGAGTGGGGACGGGAGAAGAGAGAATGGAGTGGGGATGGATAGAGCGGGAATGGAGTGGGGACGGATAGAGAGAGAATGGAGTGGAGACGGATAGAGAGGGAATGGAGTGGGGACGGTAGAGAGGGAATGCACTGGGGACGGATAGATAGAGAATGGAGTGATGACGGATAGAGAGAGAATGGAGTGGGGACGGATAGACAGGGAATGGAGTGGGGACGGTAGAGAAGGAATGGAGTGGGGACGGATAGAGAGGGAATGGAGTGGGGACGGTAGAGAAGGAATGGAGTGGGGACGGATAGAGAGAGAAAGGAGTGGGGACGGATAGAGAGGGAATGGAGTGTGGACGGATAGAGAGAGAATGGAGTGGGGGCGGATAGAGAGAGAAAGGAGTGGGGACGGATAGAGAGAGAATGGAGTGGGGTCGGATAGAGAGAGAATGGAATGTGGATGAATAGAGAGGGAATGGAGTGGGGACAGATAGAGAGGGAATGGAGTGGGGATGGATAGATAGAGAATGGAGTGGGGACAGATAGAGAGGGAATGGAGTGGGGATGGATAGAGAGAGAATGGAGTGGGGACGGATAGAGAGAGAAAGGAGTGGGGACGGGAGAAGAGAGAATGGAGTGGGGACGTATAATGAGAGACTGAAGTGTGGACGGAGAGAGCGGAAATGGAGTGGGGACAGCAGAAGAGAGAATGGAGTGGGGACGGATAGAGAGGGAATGGAGTGGGGACGGATAGAGAGAGAATGTAGTGGGGACGGATAGAGAGAGAATGGAGTGGGGACGGATAGAGAGCGAATGGAATGGGGATGAATAGAGAGAGAATGGAGTGGGGACGGATAAAGAGGGAATGGAGTGGGGACGGATAGAGAGGGAATGGAGTGGGGACGGATAGATAGGGAATGGAGTGAGAACGGATAGAGAGGGAATGGAGTTGGGACGGATAGAGTGGGAATGGAGTGGTGAAGGATATAGAGAGAATGGAGTGGGGATGGATAGAGAGAGAATGGAGTGGGGACGGATAGAGAGAGAATGGAGTGGGGACGGATAGAGACAGAATGGAGTGCGGACGGATAGACAGAGTATGGAGTGGGGACGGATAGAGAGAGAATGGAGTGGGGATGGATAGAGACAGAATGGACTGGGGACGGATCGAGAGGGAATGGAGTGGGGACGGATAGAGAGAGAATGGAGTGGGGACGGATAGAAAGGGAATGGAGTGGGGACGGATGGAGAGAGAATGGAGTGGGGACGGATAGAGCGGGAATGGAGTGGGGACGGATTGAGAGAATGGAGTGGGGACGGATGGAGAGAGAATGGAGTGGGGACGGATAGAGAGAATGGAGTGGGGACGGATAGAGAGAATGGAGTGGGGACGGCAGAAGAGAGAATGGAGAGGGGACGGGAGAAGAGAGAATGGAGTGGAGACGGATAGAGAGGGAATGGAGTGGGGACGGATAGAGAGGAAATGGAGTGGAGACGGAGAGAGAGGGAATGGAGTGGGGACGGATAGAGAGGGAATGGAGTGGCGAAGGTTAGAGAGAGAATGGAGTGGGGAGGGATAGAGAGAGAATGGAGTGGGGACGGATATAGAGAGAATGGAGTGCGGACGGATAGAGAGAGAATGGAGTGGGGACGTTTAGAGAGAGAATGGAGTGGGGACGGATAGAGAGAGAATGGAGTGGGGACGGATAGAGAGAGAGAATGGAGTGGTGACGGATAGAGAGAGAATGGAGTGGGGACGGATAGAGATGGAATGGAGTGGGGACGGATAGAGATGGAATGGAGTGGGGATGGATCGAGTGGGAATGGAGTGGGGACAGATAGTGAGGGAATGGAGTGGAGACGGATAGAGAGGGAATGGAGTGGGGACGGATAGAGAGGGAATGGAGTGGGGAAGGTTAGAGAGAGAATGGAGTGGGGACGGATAGAAAGGGAATGGAGTGGGGACGGATGGAGAGAGAATGGAGTGGGGACGGATAGAGAGACAAGGGAGTGGGGACGGATAGAGAGGGAATGGAGTGGGGACGGATAGAGAGGGAATGGAGTGGGGACGGATAGAGAGGGAATGGAGTGGGGACGGATAGAGAGGGAATGGAGTGTGTACGGATAGCGAGGGAATGGAGTGGGGGCGGAGAGAGAGGGAATGGAGTGAGGACGGATAGAGAGAGAATTGAGTGGGGACGGATAGAGAGGAAATGGAGTGGAGACGGATAGAGAGAGAATGGAGTAGGGACGGATAGAAAGGGAATGGAGTGGGAACGGATGGAGAGAGAATGGAGTGGGGACGGATAGAGAGAGAATGGAGTGGGGACGGATAGAGAGAGAAGGGAGTGGGGACGGATAGAGAGGGAATGGAGTGGGAATGGATGGAGCGGGAATGGAGTGGGGACGGATAGAGAGGGAATGGAGAGTGTACGGATAGCGAGGGAATGGAGTGGGGACGGACAGAGAGGGAATGGAGTGGGGAGTGATAGATCGGGAATGGAGTGGGGACGGATAGAGAGGGAATGGAGTGGGAATGGATGGAGCGGGAATGGAGTGGGGACGGATAGAGAGGGAATGGAGAGTGTACGGATAGCGAGGGAATGGAATGGGGACGGACAGAGAAGGAATGGAGTGGGGAGTGATAGATCGGGAATGGAGTGCGGACTAATAGAGAGGGAATGGAGTGGGGACGGATGGAGAGAGAATGGAGTGGGGACGGTTCGAGAGAGAATGGAGTGGGGACGGATAGGGAGGGAATGGAGTGGGGACGAATATAAAGAGAATGGAATGCGGACGGACAGAGAGAGAATGGACTGCGGACGGAAAGAGAGAGAATGGAGTGGGGACGGATAGAGAAAGAATGGAGTGGGGACGGAGAGAGAGAGAATGGAGTGGTGACGGATAGAGAGAGAATGGAGTGGGGACGGATAGAGAGGGAATGGAGTGGGGACAGATAGAGAGGGAATGGAGTGGGGATGGATAGATAGAGAATGGAGTGGGGACAGATAGAGAGGGAATGGAGTGGGGATGGATAGAGAGAGAATGGAGTGGGGACGGATAGAGAGAGAAAGGAGTGGGGACGGGAGAAGAGAGAATGGAGTGGGGACGTATAATGAGAGACTGAAGTGTGGACGGATCGAGCGGGAATGGAGTGGGGACAGCAGAAGAGAGAATGGAGTGGGGACGGATAGAGAGGGAATGGAGTGGGGACGGATAGAGAGAGAATGTAGTGGGGACGGATAGAGAGAGAATGGAGTGGGGACGGATAGAGAGCGAATGGAATGGGGATGAATAGAGAGAGAATGGAGTGGGGACGGATAAAGAGTGAATGGAGTGGGGACGGATAGAGAGGGAATGGAGTGGGGACTGATAGATAGGGAATGGAGTGAGAACGGATAGAGAGGGAATAGAGTGGGGACGGATAGAGAGAGAATGGAGTTGGGACGGATAGAGAGGGAATGGAGTGGGGACGGTAGAGAGGGTATAGAGTGGGGACGGATAGAGAGAGAATGGAGTGGGGACGGATAGAGAGAGAATGGATTGGGGACGGATAGAGACAGAATGGAGTGGCGACGGGAGAGAGGGAATGGAGCGGGGTCGGATAGAGAGGGAATAGAGTGGGGACGGATAGAGAGAGAATGTAGTGGGGACGGATACAGAGAGAATGGCGTGGGGACGGATAGAGAGAGAATGGCGTGGGGACGGAGAGAGAGAATGGAGTGGGGACAGATAGAGAGAGAATGGAGTGGGGACGGATAGAGAGAATGGAGTGGGGAAGGCAGAAGAGAGAATGGAGTGGAGACGGGTGAAGAGAGAATGGAGTGGGGACGGATAGAGCGGGAATGGAGTGGGGACGGATAGAGATAGAATGGAGTGGGGACGGTAGAGAGGGAATGGAGTGGGGACTGTAGGGAGTGAATGGAGTGGGGACGGATAGAGAGGGAATAGAGTGGGGACGAATAGAGGGAGAATGGAGTGGGGACGGATAGAGAGAGAATTGAGTGGGGACGGATAGAGAGAGAATTGGGTGGGGACGGTAGAGAGGGAATGGAGCGGGGATGGATAGAGAGAGAATGGAGTGGGGACGGGAGAAGAGAGAATGGAGTGGGGATGGATAGAGCGGGAATGGAGTGGGGACGGATAGAGAGAGAATGGAGTGATGACGGAGAGAGAGAGAATGGAGTGGGGACGGATAGAGAGAGATTGGAGTGGGGACGGATAGAGAGAGAATGGAGTGGGGACGGATAGAGAGAGAATGGACTGGGGACGGATAGAGAGGGCATGGAGTGGGGATGGCAGAAGAGAGAATGGAGTGGGGACGGGAGAAGAGAGAATGGAGTGGGGATGGATAGAGCGGGAATGGAGTGGGGACGGATAGAGAGAGAATGGAGTGGAGACGGATAGAGAGGGAATGGAGTGGGGACGGTAGAGAGGGAATGCACTGGGGACGGATAGATAGAGAATGGAGTGATGACGGATAGAGAGAGAATGGAGTGGGGACGGACAGAGAGGGAATGGAGTGGGGACGGTAGAGAAGGAATGGAGTGGGGACGGATAGAGAGGGAATGGAGTGGGGACGGTAGAGAAGGAATGGAGTGGGGACGGATAGAGAGAGAAAGGAGTGGGGACGGATAGAGAGGGAATGGAGTGTGGACGGATAGAGAGAGAATGGAGTGGGGGCGGATAGAGAGAGAAAGGAGTGGGGACGGATAGAGAGAGAATGGAGTGGGGTCGGATAGAGAGAGAATGGAATGTGGATGAATAGAGAGGGAATGGAGTGGGGACAGATAGAGAGGGAATGGAGTGGGGATGGATAGATAGAGAATGGAGTGGGGACAGATAGAGAGGGAATGGAGTGGGGATGGATAGAGAGAGAATGGAGTGGGGACGGATAGAGAGAGAAAGGAGTGGGGACGGGAGAAGAGAGAATGGAGTGGGGACGTATAATGAGAGACTGAAGTGTGGATGGAGAGAGCGGAAATGGAGTGGGGACAGCAGAAGAGAGAATGGAGTGGGGACGGATAGAGAGGGAATGGAGTGGGGACGGATAGAGAGAGAATGTAGTGGGGACGGATAGAGAGAGAATGGAGTGGGGACGGATAGAGAGCGAATGGAATGGGGATGAATAGAGAGAGAATGGAGTGGGGACGGATAAAGAGGGAATGGAGTGGGGACGGATAGAGAGGGAATGGAGTGGGGACGGATAGATAGGGAATGGAGTGAGAACGGATAGAGAGGGAATGGAGTTGGGACGGATAGAGTGGGAATGGAGTGGTGAAGGATATAGAGAGAATGGAGTGGGGATGGATAGAGAGAGAATGGAGTGGGGACGGATAGAGAGAGAATGGAGTGGGGACGGATAGAGACAGAATGGAGTGCGGACGGATAGACAGAGTATGGAGTGGGGACGGATAGAGAGAGAATGGAGTGGGGATGGATAGAGACAGAATGGACTGGGGACGGATCGAGAGGGAATGGAGTGGGGACAGATCGAGAGAGAATGGAGTGGGGACGGATAGAAAGGGAATGGAGTGGGGACGGATGGAGAGAGAATGGAGTGGGGACGGATAGAGCGGGAATGGAGTGGGGACGGATTGAGAGAATGGAGTGGGGACGGATGGAGAGAGAATGGAGTGGGGACGGATAGAGAGAATGGAGTGGGGACGGATAGAGAGAATGGAGTGGGGACGGCAGAAGAGAGAATGGAGAGGGGACGGGAGAAGAGAGAATGGAGTGGGGACGGATAGAGAGGGAATGGGGTGGGGACGGATAGAGAGGAAATGGAGTGGAGACGGAGAGAGAGGGAATGGAGTGGGGACGGATAGAGAGGGAATGGAGTGGCGAAGGTTAGAGAGAGAATGGAGTGGGGAGGGATAGAGAGAGAATGGAGTGGGGACGGATATAGAGAGAATGGAGTGCGGACGGATAGAGAGAGAATGGAGTGGGGACGTTTAGAGAGAGAATGGAGTGGGGACGGATAGAGAGAGAATGGAGTGGGGACGGATAGAGAGAGAATGGAGTGGTGACGGATAGAGAGAGAATGGAGTGGGGACGGATAGAGATGGAATGGAGTGGGGACGGATAGAGATGGAATGGAGTGGGGATGGATCGAGTGGGAATGGAGTGGGGACAGATAGTGAGGGAATGGAGTGGAGACGGATAGAGAGGGAATGGAGTGGGGACGGATAGAGAGGGAATGGAGTGGGGTAGGTTAGAGAGAGAATGGAGTGGGGACGGATAGAAAGGGAATGGAGTGGGGACGGATGGAGAGAGAATGGAGTGGGGACGGATAGAGAGAGAAGGGAGTGGGGACGGATAGAGAGGGAATGGAGTGGGGACGGATAGAGAGGGAATGGAGTGGGGACGGATAGAGAGGGAATGGAGTGTGTACGGATAGCGAGGGAATGGAGTGGGGGCGGAGAGAGAGGGAATGGAGTGAGGACGGATAGAGAGAGAATGGAGTGGGGACGGATAGAGAGGAAATGGAGTGGAGACGGATAGAGAGAGAATGGAGTAGGGACGGATAGAAAGGGAATGGAGTGGGAACGGATGGAGAGAGAATGGAGTGGGGACGGATAGAGAGAGAATGGAGTGGGGACGGATAGAGAGAGAAGGGAGTGGGGACGGATAGAGAGGGAATGGAGTGGGAATGGATGGAGCGGGAATGGAGTGGGGACGGATAGAGAGGGAATGGAGAGTGTACGGATAGCGAGGGAATGGAGTGGGGACGGACAGAGAGGGAATGGAGTGGGGAGTGATAGATCGGGAATGGAGTGGGGACGGATAGAGAGGGAATGGAGTGGGAATGGATGGAGCGGGAATGGAGTGGGGACGGATAGAGAGGGAATGGAGAGTGTACGGATAGCGAGGGAATGGAATGGGGACGGACAGAGAGGGAATGGAGTGGGGAGTGATAGATTGGGAATGGAGTGCGGACTAATAGAGAGGGAATGGAGTGGGGACGGATGGAGAGAGAATGGAGTGGGGACGGTTAGAGAGAGAATGGAGTGGGGACGGATAGGGAGGGAATGGAGTGGGGACGAATATAAAGAGAATGGAATGCGGACGGACAGAGAGAGAATGGACTGCGGACGGAAAGAGAGAGAATGGAGTGGGGACGGATAGAGAAAGAATGGAGTGGGGACGGAGAGAGAGAGAATGGAGTGGTGACGGATAGAGAGAGAATGGAGTGGGGACGGATAGAGAGGGAATGGAATGGGGATGGATCGAGTGGGAATGGAGTGGGGACGGATAGAGAGGGAATGGAGTGGGGACGGTTAGAGAGAAAATGGAGTGGGGACGGATAGGGAGAGAATAGAGTGGGGAAGGATAGAGAGAGAATGGAGTGGGGACGGTATAGACGGAATGGAGTGGGGACAGATTGAGAGAATGGAGTGGGGACGGATAGAGAGAATGGAGTGGGGACGGCAGAAGAGAGAATGGAGTGGGGACGGGAGAAGAGAGAATGGAGTGGGGACGGATAGAGCGGGAATGGAGTGGGGACGGATAGAGAGAGAATGGTGTGGGGACGGATAGACAGGGAAAGGATTGGGGACGGTATAGAGGGAATGGAGTGGGGACGGTAGAGAGGGAATGGAGTGGGGACAGATAGAGGGAATAGAGTGGGGACGGATAGAGAGAGAATGGAGTGGGGACGGATAGAGAGAGAATGGTGTGGGGACGGATAGAGAGAGAATGGAGTGGGGACGGATAGAGAGAGAATGGAGTGGGGACGTTCGAGAGGGAATGGAGCAGGGACGGATAGAGAGGGAATAGAGTGGGGACGGATAGAGAGAGAATGGGATGGGGACGGATAGAGGGGGAATGAAGTCGGGACGGATGGAGAGAGAATGGTGTGGGGGCGGATAGAGCGGGAATGGTGTGGGGACGGATAGAGAGAGAATGGAGTGGAGACGGATAGAGAGGGAATGGAGTGGGGACGGTAGAGAGGGAATGGAGTGGGGACGGATAGAGAGAGAATGGAGTGGGGACGGATAGAGAGGGAATGGAGTGGGGACGGTAGAGAGGGGATGGAGTGGGGATGGATAGAGAGGGAATAGAGTGGGGACGGATGGAGAGAGAATGAAGTGGGGACGGATAGAGAGAGAATGGAGTGGGGACGGCAGAAGAGAGAATGGAGTGGGGACGGGAGAAGAGAGAATGGAGTGGGGACGGATAGAGCGGGAATGGAGTGGGGACGGATAGAGAGAGAATGGTGTGGGGACGGATAGACAGGGAAAGGATTGGGGACGGTATAGAGGGAATGGAGTGGGGACGGTAGAGAGGGAATGGAGTGGGGACAGATAGAGGGAATAGAGTGGGGACGGATAGAGAGAGAATGGAGTGGGGACGGATAGAGAGAGAATGGTGTGGGGACGGATAGAGAGAGAATGGAGTGGGGACGGATAGAGAGAGAATGGAGTGGGGACGTTCGAGAGGGAATGGAGCAGGGACGGATAGAGAGGGAATAGAGTGGGGACGGATAGAGAGAGAATGGGATGGGGACGGATAGAGGGGGAATGAAGTCGGGACGGATGGAGAGAGAATGGTGTGGGGGCGGATAGAGCGGGAATGGTGTGGGGACGGATAGAGAGAGAATGGAGTGGAGACGGATAGAGAGGGAATGGAGTGGGGACGGTAGAGAGGGAATGGAGTGGGGACGGATAGAGAGAGAATGGAGTGGGGACGGATAGAGAGGGAATGGAGTGGGGACGGTAGAGAGGGGATGGAGTGGGGATGGATAGAGAGGGAATAGAGTGGGGACGGATGGAGAGAGAATGAAGTGGGGACGGATAGAGAGAGAATGGAGTGGGGATGGATAGAGAGAGAATGGAGTGGGGACGGTAGAGAGGCAATGGAGCGGGGACGGATAGAGAGGGAATAGAGAGGGGACGGATAGAGAGAGAATGGAGTGGGGACGGTAGTGAGGGAATGGAGTGGGGACGGATAGAGAGGGAATAGAGTGGGGACGGATAGAAAGAGAATGGTGTGGGGACGGATAGAAAGAGAATGGAGTGGGGACGGATAGAGAGAGAATGGAGTGGGGACGGATAGAGAGAGAATGGAGTGGGGACGGTAGAGAGGGAATGGAGCGGGGACGGATAGAGAGGGAATAGAGTGGGCACGGATAGACAGAGAATGGAGTGGGGATGGATAAAGAGAGAATGGAGTGGGAACGGATAGAGAGAATGGAGTGGGGACGGATAGAGAGGGAATGGAGTGGGGACGGTAGAGACGGAATGGAGTGGGGACGGATAGAGAGAGAATGGAGTGGGGACGGAAAGAGCGGGAATGGAGTAGGGATGGATAGAGAGGGAATGGAGTGGGGACGGATGGAGAGAGAATGGAGTGGGGACGGATAGAGAAAAAATGTAGTGGGGACGGGTAGAGACGGAAAGGAGTGGGGACGGAGATGGGGAGAATGGAGTGGGGACGGATAGAGAGAAAATGGATTGGGGACGGATAGAGTGAGAATGGAGCGGGGACGGATAGAGAGAGAATGGAGTGGGGACGGATAGAGAGACAATGGAGTGGGGACGGATAGAGAGAGAATAGAGTGGGGAATGATAGAGAGAGAATGGAGTGGGGAACGATAGAGAGAGAATGGAGTGGGGACGGATAGAGAGAGAATGGAGTGGGGACGGATAGACAGGGAATGGAGTGGGGACAAATAGAGAGGGAATGGAGTGGGGACGGATGGAGACAGAATGGAGTGGGGACGGTTAGAGAGAGAATGGAGTGGGGACGGATAGGGAGGGAATGGAGTGGGGACGAATATAAAGAGAATGGAATGCGGACGGACAGAGAGAGAATGGACTGCGGACGGAAGAGAGAGAATGGAGTGGGGACGGATAGAGAAAGAATGGAGTGGGGACGGAGAGAGAGAGAATGGAGTGGTGACGGATAGAGAGAGAATGGAGTGGGGACGGATAGAGAGGGAATGGAATGGGGATGGATCGAGTGGGAATGGAGTGGGGACGGATAGAGAGGGAATGGAGTGGGGACGGTTAGAGAGAAAATGGAGTGGGGACGGATAGGGAGAGAATGGAGTGGGGAAGGATAGAGAGAGAATGGAGTGGGGACGGTATAGACGGAATGGAGTGGGGACAGATTGAGAGAATGGAGTGGGGACGGATAGAGAGAATGGAGTGGGGACGGCAGAAGAGAGAATGGAGTGGGGACGGGAGAAGAGAGAATGGAGTGGGGACGGATAGAGCGGGAATGGAGTGGGGACGGATAGACAGGGAAAGGATTGGGGACGGTATAGAGGGAATGGAGTGGGGACGGTAGAGAGGGAATGGAGTGGGGACAGATAGAGGGAATAGAGTGGGGACGGATAGAGAGAGAATGGAGTGGGGACGGATAGAGAGAGAATGGTGTGGGGACGGATAGAGAGAGAATGGAGTGGGGACGGATAGAGAGAGAATGGAGTGGGGACGTTCGAGAGGGAATGGAGCAGGGACGGATAGAGAGGGAATAGAGTGGGGACGGATAGAGAGAGAATGGGATGGGGACGGATAGAGGGGGAATGAAGTCGGGACGGATGGAGAGAGAATGGTGTGGGGGCGGATAGAGCGGGAATGGTGTGGGGAGGGATAGAGAGAGAATGGAGTGGAGACGGATAGAGAGGGAATGGAGTGGGGACGGTAGAGAGGGAATGTTGTGGGGACGGATAGAGAGAGAATGGAGTGGGGACGGATAGAGAGGGAATGGAGTGGGGACGGTAGAGAGGGGATGGAGTGGGGATGGATAGAGAGGGAATAGAGTGGGGACGGATGGAGAGAGAATGAAGTGGGGACGGATAGAGAGAGAATGGAGTGGGGATGGATAGAGAGAGAATGGAGTGGGGACGGTAGAGAGGCAATGGAGCGGGGACGGATAGAGAGGGAATAGAGTGGGGACGGATAGAGAGAGAATGGAGTGGGGACGGTAGTGAGGGAATGGAGTGGGGACGGATAGAGAGGGAATAGAGTGGGGACGGATAGAAAGAGAATGGTGTGGGGACGGATAGAAAGAGAATGGAGTGGGGACGGATAGAGAGAGAATGGAGTGGGGACGGATAGAGAGAGAATGGAGTGGGGACGGTAGAGAGGGAATGGAGCGGGGACGGATAGAGAGGGAATAGAGTGGGCACGGATAGACAGAGAATGGAGTGGGGATGGATAAAGAGAGAATGGAGTGGGAACGGATAGAGAGAATGGAGTGGGGACGGATAGAGAGGGAATGGAGTGGGGACGGTAGAGACGGAATGGAGTGGGGACGGATAGAGAGAGAATGGAGTGGGGACGGAAAGAGCGGGAATGGCGTAGGGATGGATAGAGAGGGAATGGAGTGGGGACGGATGGAGAGCGAATGGAGTGGGTGCGGATAGAGAAAAAATGTAGTGGGGACGGGTAGAGAGGGAAAGGAGTGGGGACGGAGATGGGGAGAATGGAGTGGGGACGGATAGAGAGAAAATGGATTGGGGACGGATAGAGTGAGAATGGAGCGGGGACGGATAGAGAGAGAATGGAGTGGGGACGGATAGAGAGACAATGGAGTGGGGACGGATAGAGAGAGAATAGAGTGGGGAATGATAGAGAGAGAATGGAGTGGGGAACGATAGAGAGAGAATGGAGTGGGGACGGATAGAGAGAGAATGGAGTGGGGACGGATAGACAGGGAATGGAGTGGGGACGGATAGAGAGGGAACGGAGTGGGGATGGATAGAGTGGGAATGGAGTGGGGACTGATAGAGAGGGAATGGAGTGGGGACGGTGAGAGAGGGAATGGAGTGGGGACGGATAGAAAGTGAATGGAGTGGGGACGGATGGAGAGAGAATGGAGTGGGGACCGATAGAGAGAGAAGGGAGTGGGGACGGATAGAGAGGGAATGGTGTGGCGTTGGATGGAGCGGGAATGGAGTGGGGATGGATAGAGAGAGAATGGATTCGGAACGGATAGAAAGAGAATGGAGTGGGGACGGATGGAGAGAGAATGGACTGGGGACGGATGGAGAGAGAATGGAGTGGGGACGGATGGAGAGAGAAGGGAGTGGGGATGGATAGAGAGGGAATGGAGTGGGGATGGATAGAGCGGGAATTGAGTGGGGACGGATAGCGAGAGAATGGAGTGGGGACGGATAGCGAGAGAATGGAGTGGGGACGGATAGAGAGGGAATGGAGTGGAGTTGGATAGAGAGGGAATGGAGTCGAGACGGATAGAGAGGGAATCGAGTGGGGACGGATAGAGAGAGAATGGATTGGGGACGGATAGAGAGGGAATCGAGTGGGGACGGATAGAGAGAGAATGGAGTGGGGACGGATAGAGAGGGAATGAAGTGGGGACGGATAGAGATGGAATGGAGTTGGGACGGATGGGGAGAGAATGGAGTGGGCCCGGATAGAGAAAAAATGGTGTGGGGACGGGTCGAGAGGGAATGAAGTGGGGACGGAGATAGAATGAATGGAGTGGGGACGGATAGAGAGAGAATGGAGTGGGGACGGATCGAGAGGGGATGGAGCGGGGACGGATAGAGAGAGAATGGAGTGGGGACGGATAGAGAGAGAATGGAGTGGGGACGGATAGAGGGAGAATGGAGTGGGGACTGAAGAGAGGGAATGGAGTCGGGGCAGATAGAGAGAATGGAGTGGGGACGGATAGAGAGGGAATGGAGTGGGGACGGATAGAGAATGGAGTGGGGACGGATAGAGAGGGAATCGACTGGGGACGGATAGAGAGAGAATGGTGTGGGGACGGAAAGAGCGGGAATGGAGTGGGGACGGATGGAGAGAAAATGGAGTGGGGGCGGATAGAGAAAAAATGGAGTGGGGACGGGTAGAGAGGGTATGGAGTGGGGACGGAGATGAGGAGAATGGAGTGGGGACGGATAGAGAGAAAATGGAGTGGGGACGGATAGAGTGAGAATAGAGCGGGGACGGATGGAGAGAGAATGGAGTGGGGACGGATAGAGAGAGAATGGAGTGGGGAACGATAGAGAGAGAATGGAGTGGGGACGGATAGAGAGAGAATGGAGTGGGGACGGAGAGAGAGAGAATAGAGTGGGGACGGACAGAGAGGGAATGGAGTGGGGACGGATAGAGAGGGAATGGAGTGGGGATGGATAGAGAGAGAATGGAATTGGAACGGATAGAAAGGGAATGGAGTGGGGACGGATGGAGAGAGAATGGACTGGGGACGGATAGAGAGAGAAGGGAGTGGGGACGGATAGAGAGGGAATGGAGTGGGGATGGATAGAGCGGGAATGGAGTGGGGATGGATAGAGCGGGAATGGAGTGGGGACGGATAGAGAGGGAATGGAGTGGGGATGGATATAGAGAGAATGGAATAGGAACGGATAGAAAGGGAATGGAGTGGGGACGGATGGAGAGAGAAGGGAGTGGGGATGGATAGAGAGGGAATGGAGTGGGGATGGACAGAGCGGGAATGGAGTGGGGACGGATAGCGAGAGAATGGAGTGGGGACGGATAGCGAGAAAATGGAGTGGGGACGGAGAGAGAGGGAATGAAGTGGGGATGGATAGAGAGGGAATGGAGTGGAGACGGATAGAGAGGGAATCGAGTGGGGACGGATAGAGAGAGAATGGATTGGGGACGGATCGAGAGGAAATCGAGTGGGGACGGATAGAGAGAGAATGGAGTGGGGACGGGTAGAGAGGGAATGGAGTGGGGACGGAGATAGATTGAATGGAGTGGGGACGGATAGAGAGAGAATGGAGTGGGGACGGATCGAGAGAGGATGGAGCGGGGACGGATAGAGAGAGAATGGAGTGGGGACGGAGAGAGAGAGAATGGAGCGGGGACGGATAGAGGGAGAATGGAGTGGGGACGGAAGAGAGGGAATGGAGTCGGGGCAGATAGAGAGAATGGAGTGGGGACGGATAGAGAGGGAATGGAGAGGGGACGGATAGAGAATGGACTGGGGACGGATAGAGAGGGAATGGAGTGGGAACAGAGAGAGAGAGAATAGAGTGGGGACGGATAGAGAGGGAATGGAGTGGGGACGGATAGAGAGGGAATGGAGTGGGGATGGATAGAGAGAGAATGGAATAGGAACGGATAGAAAGGGAATGGAGTGGGGACGGATGGAGAGAGAATGGAGTGGGGACGGATAGAGAGAGAAGGGAGTGGGGACGGATAGAGAGGGAATGGAGTGGGGATGGATAGAGCGGGAATGGAGTGGGGATGGACAGAGCGGGAATGGATTGAGAGGGAATGGAGTGGGGAGGGATGGAGAGTGAATGGAGTGGTGTCGGATAGAGAGAGAATGGAATGGGGTCGGATAGAGAGAGAATCGAGTTTGGAGGGATAGATCGGGAATGGAGTGGGGACGGATAGAGAGGGAATGGAGTGGGGACGGATAGAGAGAGAATGGAGTAGTGACGGATAGAGAGGGAATGGAGTGGGGACGGATAGAGAGAGAATGGAGTGGGGACGGACAGAGATGGAATGGAGTGGGGACGGATAGAAAGGGAATGGAGTGGGGACGGATAGAGAGAGAATGGAGTAGGGACGGATAGAAAGGGAATGGAGTGGGGACGGATAGAGAGAGAATGGAGTGGGGATGGATAGAGACAGAATGGACTGGGGACGGATCGAGAGGGAATGGAGTGGGGACGGATAGAGAGAGAATGGAGTGGGGACGGATAGAGAGAGAATGGAGTGGGGACGGATAGAGAGAGAATTGAGTGGGGATGGCAGAAGAGAGAATGGAGTGGGGACGGGGGAAGAGAGAATGGAGTGGGGATGGATAGAGCGGGAATGGAGTGGGGACGGATAGAGAGAGAATGGAGTGGAGACGGATAGAGAGGGAATGGAGTGGGGACGGTAGAGAGGGAATGCACTGGGGACGGATAGATAGAGAATGGAGTGATGACGGATAGAGAGAGAATGGAGTGGGGACGGATAGAGAGGGAATGGAGTGGGGACGGTAGAGAAGGAATGGAGTGGGGACGGATAGAGAGGGAATGGAGTGGGGACGGTAGAGAAGGAATGGAGTGGGGACGGATAGAGAGAGAAAGGAGTGGGGACGGATAGAGAGGGAATGGAGTGTGGACGGATAGAGAGAGAATGGAGTGGGGGCGGATAGAGAGAGAATGGAGTGGGGACGGATAGAGAGAGAATGGAGTGGGGTCGGATAGAGAGAGAATGGAATGTGGATGAATAGAGAGGGAATGGAGTGGGGACAGATAGAGAGGGAATGGAGTGGGGATGGATAGATAGAGAATGGAGTGGGGACAGATAGAGAGGGAATGGAGTGGGGATGGATAGAGAGAGAATGGTGTGGGGACGGATAGAGAGAGAAAGGAGTGGGGACGGGAGAAGAGAGAATGGAGTGGGGACGTATAATGAGAGACTGAAGTGTGGACGGAGAGAGCGGAAATGGAGTGGGGACAGCAGAAGAGAGAATGGAGTGGGGACGGATAGAGAGGCAATGGAGTGGGGACGGATAGAGAGAGAATGTAGTGGGGACGGATAGAGAGAGAATGGAGTGGGGACGGATAGAGAGCGAATGGAATGGGGATGAATAGAGAGAGAATGGAGTGGGGACGGATAAAGAGGGAATGGAGTGGGGACGGATAGAGAGGGAATGGAGTGGGGACGGTAGAGACGGAATGGAGTGGGGACGGATAGAGAGGGAATGGAGCGGGGACGGATAGAGAGGGAATAGAGTGGGCACGGATAGACAGAGAATGGAGTGGGGATGGATAAAGAGAGAATGGAGTGGGAACGGATAGAGAGAATGGAGTGGGGACGGATAGAGAGGGAATGGAGTGGGGACGGTAGAGACGGAATGGAGTGGGGACGGATAGAGAGAGAATGGAGTGGGGACGGAAAGAGCGGGAATGGCGTAGGGATGGATAGAGAGGGAATGGAGTGGGGACGGATGGAGAGCGAATGGAGTGGGGGCGGATAGAGAAAAAATGTAGTGGGGACGGGTAGAGAGGGAAAGGAGTGGGGACGGAGATGGGGAGAATGGAGTGGGGACGGATAGAGAGAAAATGGATTGGGGACGGATAGAGTGAGAATGGAGCGGGGACGGATAGAGAGAGAATGGAGTGGGGACGGATAGAGAGACAATGGAGTGGGGACGGATAGAGAGAGAATAGAGTGGGGAATGATAGAGAGAGAATGGAGTGGGGAACGATAGAGAGAGAATGGAGTGGGGACGGATAGAGAGAGAATGGAGTGGGGACGGATAGACAGGGAATGGAGTGGGGACGGATAGAGAGGGAACGGAGTGGGGATGGATAGAGTGGGAATGGAGTGGGGACTGATAGAGAGGGAATGGAGTGGGGACGGTGAGAGAGGGAATGGAGTGGGGACGGATAGAAAGTGAATGGAGTGGGGACGGATGGAGAGAGAATGGAGTGGGGACGGATAGAGAGAGAAGGGAGTGAGGACGGATAGAGAGGGAATGGTGTGGCGTTGGATGGAGCGGGAATGGAGTGGGGATGGATAGAGAGAGAATGGATTCGGAACGGATAGAAAGGGAATGGAGTGGGGACGGATGGAGAGAGAATGGACTGGGGACGGATGGAGAGAGAATGGAGTGGGGACGGATGGAGAGAGAAGGGAGTGGGGACGGATAGAGAGGGAATGGAGTGGGGATGGATAGAGCGGGAATTGAGTGGGGACGGATAGCGAGAGAATGGAGTGGGGACGGATAGCGAGAAAATGGAGTGGGGACGGATAGAGAGGGAATGGAGTGGGGTTGGATAGAGAGGGAATGGAGTCGAGACGGATAGAGAGGGAATCGAGTGGGGACGGATAGAGAGAGAATGGATTGGGGACGGATAGAGAGGGAATCGAGTGGGGACGGATAGAGAGAGAATGGAGTGGGGACGGATAGAGAGGGAATGAAGTGGGGACGGATAGAGATGGAATGGAGTTGGGACGGATGGGGAGAGAATGGAGTGGGCCCGGATAGAGAAAAAATGGTGTGGGGACGGGTCGAGAGGGAATGAAGTGGGGACGGAGATAGATTGAATGGAGTGGGGACGGATAGAGAGAGAATGGAGTGGGGACGGATCGAGAGGGGATGGAGCGGGGACGGATAGAGAGAGAATGGAGTGGGGACGGATAGAGAGAGAATGGAGTGGGGACGGATAGAGGGAGAATGGAGTGGGGACTGAAGAGAGGGAATGGAGTCGGGGCAGATAGAGAGAATGGAGTGGGGACGGATAGAGAGGGAATGGAGTGGGGACGGATAGAGAATGGAGTGGGGACGGATAGAGAGGGAATCGACTGGGGACGGATAGAGAGAGAATGGAGTGGGGACGGAAAGAGCGGGAATGGAGTGGGGACGGATGGAGAGAAAATGGAGTGGGGGCGAATAGAGAAAAAATGGAGTGGGGACGGGTAGAGAGGGTATGGAGTGGGGACGGAGATGAGGAGAATGGAGTGGGGACGGAGAGAGAGAAAATGGAGTGGGGACGGATAGAGTGAGAATAGAGCGGGGACGGATCGAGAGAGAATGGAGTGGGGACGGATAGAGAGAGAATGGAGTGGGGAACGATAGAGAGAGAATGGAGTGGGGACGGATAGAGAGAGAATGGAGTGGGGACGGAGAGAGAGAGAATAGAGTGGGGACGGACAGAGAGGGAATGGAGTGGGGACGGATGGAGAGAGAATGGACTGGGGACGGATAGAGAGAGAAGGGAGTGGGGACGGATAGAGAGGGAATGGAGTGGGGATGGATAGAGCGGGAATGGAGTGGGGATGGATAGAGCGGGAATGGAGTGGGGACGGATAGAGAGGGAATGGAGTGGGGATGGATATAGAGAGAATGGAATAGGAACGGATAGAAAGGGAATGGAGTGGGGACGGATGGAGAGAGAAGGGAGTGGGGATGGATAGAGAGGGAATGGAGTGGGGATGGACAGAGCGGGAATGGAGTGGGGACGGATAGCGAGAGAATGGAGTGGGGACGGATAGCGAGAAAATGGAGTGGGGACGGAGAGAGAGGGAATGAAGTGGGGATGGATAGAGAGGGAATGGAGTGGAGACGGATAGAGAGGGAATCGAGTGGGGACGGATAGAGAGAGAATGGATTGGGGACGGATCGAGAGGAAATCGAGTGGGGACGGATAGAGAGAGAATGGAGTGGGGACGGGTAGAGAGGGAATGGAGTGGGGACGGAGATAGATTGAATGGAGTGGGGACGGATAGAGAGAGAATGGAGTGGGGACGGATCGAGAGAGGATGGAGCGGGGACGGATAGAGAGAGAATGGAGTGGGGACGGAGAGAGAGAGAATGGAGCGGGGACGGATAGAGGGAGAATGGAGTGGGGACGGAAGAGAGGGAATGGAGTCGGGGCAGATAGAGAGAATGGAGTGGGGACGGATAGAGAGGGAATGGAGAGGGGACGGATAGAGAATGGAGTGGGGACGGATAGAGAGGGAATGGAGTGGGAACAGAGAGAGAGAGAATAGAGTGGGGACGGATAGAGAGGGAATGGAGTGGGGACGGATAGAGAGGGAATGGAGTGGGGATGGATAGAGAGAGAATGGAATAGGAACGGATAGAAAGGGAATGGAGTGGGGACGGATGGAGAGAGAATGGAGTGGGGACGGATAGAGAGAGAAGGGAGTGGGGACGGATAGAGAGGGAATGGAGTGGGGATGGATAGAGCGGGAATGGAGTGGGGATGGACAGAGCGGGAATGGATTGAGAGGGAATGGAGTGGGGAGGGTGGAGAGTGAATGGAGTGGTGTCGGATAGAGAGAGAATGGAATGGGGTCGGATAGAGAGAGAATCGAGTTTGGAGGGATAGATCGGGAATGGAGTGGGGACGGATAGAGAGGGAATGGAGTGGGGACGGATAGAGAGAGAATGGAGTAGTGACGGATAGAGAGGGAATGGAGTGGGGACGGATAGAGAGAGAATGGAGTGGGGACGGACAGAGATGGAATGGAGTGGGGACGGATAGAAAGGGAATGGAGTGGGGACGGATAGAGAGAGAATGGAGTAGGGACGGATAGAAAGGGAATGGAGTGGGGACGGATAGAGAGAGAATGGAGTGGGGATGGATAGAGACAGAATGGACTGGGGACGGATCGAGAGGGAATGGAGTGGGGACGGATAGAGAGAGAATGGAGTGGGGACGGATAGAGAGAGAATGGAGTGGGGACGGATAGAGAGAGAATTGAGTGGGGATGGCAGAAGAGAGAATGGAGTGGGGACGGGGGAAGAGAGAATGGAGTGGGGATGGATAGAGCGGGAATGGAGTGGGGACGGATAGAGAGAGAATGGAGTGGAGACGGATAGAGAGGGAATGGAGTGGGGACGGTAGAGAGGGAATGCACTGGGGACGGATAGATAGAGAATGGAGTGATGACGGATAGAGAGAGAATGGAGTGGGGACGGATAGAGAGGGAATGGAGTGGGGACGGTAGAGAAGGAATGGAGTGGGGACGGATAGAGAGGGAATGGAGTGGGGACGGTAGAGAAGGAATGGAGTGGGGACGGATAGAGAGAGAAAGGAGTGGGGACGGATAGAGAGGGAATGGAGTGTGGACGGATAGAGAGAGAATGGAGTGGGGGCGGATAGAGAGAGAATGGAGTGGGGACGGATAGAGAGAGAATGGAGTGGGGTCGGATAGAGAGAGAATGGAATGTGGATGAATAGAGAGGGAATGGAGTGGGGACAGATAGAGAGGGAATGGAGTGGGGATGGATAGATAGAGAATGGAGTGGGGACAGATAGAGAGGGAATGGAGTGGGGATGGATAGAGAGAGAATGGTGTGGGGACGGATAGAGAGAGAAAGGAGTGGGGACGGGAGAAGAGAGAATGGAGTGGGGACGTATAATGAGAGACTGAAGTGTGGACGGAGAGAGCGGAAATGGAGTGGGGACAGCAGAAGAGAGAATGGAGTGGGGACGGATAGAGAGGCAATGGAGTGGGGATGGATAGAGAGAGAATGTAGTGGGGACGGATAGAGAGAGAATGGAGTGGGGACGGATAGAGAGCGAATGGAATGGGGATGAATAGAGAGAGAATGGAGTGGGGACGGATAAAGAGGGAATGGAGTGGGGACGGATAGAGAGGGAATGGAGTGGGGACGGATAGATAGGGAATGGAGTGAGAACGGATAGAGAGGGAATGGAGTTGGGACGGATAGAGAGGGAATGGAGTGGTGAAGGATATAGAGAGAATGGTGTGGGGATGGATAGAGAGAGAATGGAGTGGGGACGGATAGAGAGAGAATGGAGTGGGGACGGATAGAGACAGAATGGAGTGCGGACGGATAGACAGAGTATGGAGTGGGGACGGATAGAGAGAGAATGGAGTGGGGATGGATAGAGACAGAATGGACTGGGGACGGATCGAGAGGGAATGGAGTGGGGACGGATAGAGAGAGAATGGAGTGGGGACGGATAGAAAGGGAATGGAGTGGGGACGGATGGAGAGAGAATGGAGTGGGGACGGATAGAGCGGGAATGGAGTGGGGACGGATTGAGAGAATGGAGTGGGGACGGATCGAGAGAGAATGGAGTGGGGACGGATAGAGAGAATGGAGTGGGGACGGATAGAGAGAATGGAGTGGGGACGGCAGAAGAGAGAATGGAGTGGGGACGGGAGAAGAGAGAATGGAGTGGGGACGGATAGAGAGGGAATGGAGTGGGGACAGATAGAGAGGAAATGGAGTGGAGACGGAGAGAGAGGGAATGGAGTGGGGACGGATAGAGAGGGAATGGAGTGGCGAAGGTTAGAGAGAGAATGGAGTGGGGAGCGATAGAGAGAGAATGGAGTGGGGACGGATATAGAGAGAATGGAGTGCGGACGGATAGAGAGAGAATGGAGTGGGGACGTTTAGAGAGAGAATGGAGTGGGGACGGATAGAGAGAGAATGGAGTGGGGACGGATAGAGAGAGAATGGAGTGGTGACGGATAGAGAGAGAATGGAGTGGGGACGGATAGAGATGGAATGGAGTGGGGACGGATAGAGATGGAATGGAGTGGGGATGGATCGAGTGGGAATGGAGTGGGGACAGATAGTGAGGGAATGGAGTGGGGACGGATAGAGAGGGAATGGAGTGGGGAAGGTTAGAGAGAGAATGGAGTGGGGACGGATAGAAAGGGAATGGAGTGGGGACGGATGGAGAGAGAATGGAGTGGGGACGGATAGAGAGGGAATGGAGAGGGGACGGATAGAGAATGGAGTGGGGACGGATAGAGAGGGAATGGAGTGGGAACAGAGAGAGAGAGAATAGAGTGGGGACGGATAGAGAGGGAATGGAGTGGGGACGGATAGAGAGGGAATGGAGTGGGGATGGATAGAGAGAGAATGGAATAGGAACGGATAGAAAGGGAATGGAGTGGGGACGGATGGAGAGAGAATGGAGTGGGGACGGATAGAGAGAGAAGGGAGTGGGGACGGATAGAGAGGGAATGGAGTGGGGATGGATAGAGCGGGAATGGAGTGGGGATGGACAGAGCGGGAATGGATTGAGAGGGAATGGAGTGGGGAGGGATGGAGAGTGAATGGAGTGGTGTCGGATAGAGAGAGAATGGAATGGGGTCGGATAGAGAGAGAATCGAGTTTGGAGGGATAGATCGGGAATGGAGTGGGGACGGATAGAGAGGGAATGGAGTGGGGACGGATAGAGAGAGAATGGAGTAGTGACGGATAGAGAGGGAATGGAGTGGGGACGGATAGAGAGAGAATGGAGTGGGGACGGACAGAGATGGAATGGAGTGGGGACGGATAGAAAGGGAATGGAGTGGGGACGGATAGAGAGAGAATGGAGTAGGGACGGATAGAAAGGGAATGGAGTGGGGACGGATAGAGAGAGAATGGAGTGGGGATGGATAGAGACAGAATGGACTGGGGACGGATCGAGAGGGAATGGAGTGGGGACGGATAGAGAGAGAATGGAGTGGGGACGGATAGAGAGAGAATGGAGTGCGGACGGATAGAGAGAGAATTGAGTGGGGATGGCAGAAGAGAGAATGGAGTGGGGACGGGGGAAGAGAGAATGGAGTGGGGATGGATAGAGCGGGAATGGAGTGGGGACGGATAGAGAGAGAATGGAGTGGAGACGGATAGAGAGGGAATGGAGTGGGGACGGTAGAGAGGGAATGCACTGGGGACGGATAGATAGAGAATGGAGTGATGACGGATAGAGAGAGAATGGAGTGGGGACGGATAGAGAGGGAATGGAGTGGGGACGGTAGAGAAGGAATGGAGTGGGGACGGATAGAGAGGGAATGGAGTGGGGACGGTAGAGAAGGAATGGAGTGGGGACGGATAGAGAGAGAAAGGAGTGGGGACGGATAGAGAGGGAATGGAGTGTGGACGGATAGAGAGAGAATGGAGTGGGGGCGGATAGAGAGAGAATGGAGTGGGGACGGATAGAGAGAGAATGGAGTGGGGTCGTATAGAGAGAGAATGGAATGTGGATGAATAGAGAGGGAATGGAGTGGGGACAGATAGAGAGGGAATGGAGTGGGGATGGATAGATAGAGAATGGAGTGGGGACAGATAGAGAGGGAATGGAGTGGGGATGGATAGAGAGAGAATGGTGTGGGGACGGATAGAGAGAGAAAGGAGTGGGGACGGGAGAAGAGAGAATGGAGTGGGGACGTATAATGAGAGACTGAAGTGTGGACGGAGAGAGCGGAAATGGAGTGGGGACAGCAGAAGAGAGAATGGAGTGGGGACGGATAGAGAGGCAATGGAGTGGGGACGGATAGAGAGAGAATGTAGTGGGGACGGATAGAGAGAGAATGGAGTGGGGACGGATAGAGAGCGAATGGAATGGGGATGAATAGAGAGAGAATGGAGTGGGGACGGATAAAGAGGGAATGGAGTGGGGACGGATAGAGAGGGAATGGAGTGGGGACGGATAGATAGGGAATGGAGTGAGAACGGATAGAGAGGGAATGGAGTTGGGACGGATAGAGAGGGAATGGAGTGGTGAAGGATATAGAGAGAATGGAGTGGGGATGGATAGAGAGAGAATGGAGTGGGGACGGATAGAGAGAGAATGGAGTGGGGACGGATAGAGACAGAATGGAGTGCGGACGGATAGACAGAGTATGGAGTGGGGACGGATAGAGAGAGAATGGAGTGGGGATGGATAGAGACAGAATGGACTGGGGACGGATCGAGAGGGAATGGAGTGGGGACGGATAGAGAGAGAATGGAGTGGTGACGGATAGAAAGGGAATGGAGTGGGGACGGATGGAGAGAGAATGGAGTGGGGACGGATAGAGCGGGAATGGAGTGGGGACGGATTGAGAGAATGGAGTGGGGACGGATCGAGAGAGAATGGAGTGGGGACGGATAGAGAGAATGGAGTGGGGACGGATAGAGAGAATGGAGTGGGGACGGCAGAAGAGAGAATGGAGTGGGGACGGGAGAAGAGAGAATGGAGTGGGGACGGATAGAGAGGGAATGGAGTGGGGACAGATAGAGAGGAAATGGAGTGGAGACGGAGAGAGAGGGAATGGAGTGGGGACGGATAGAGAGGGAATGGAGTGGCGAAGGTTAGAGAGAGAATGAAGTGGGGAGCGATAGAGAGAGAATGGAGTGGGGACGGATATAGAGAGAATGGAGTGCGGACGGATAGAGAGAGAATGGAGTGGGGACGTTTAGAGAGAGAATGGAGTGGGGACGGATAGAGAGAGAATGGAGTGGGGACGGATAGAGAGAGAATGGAGTGGTGACGGATAGAGAGAGAATGGAGTGGGGACGGATAGAGATGGAATGGAGTGGGGATGGATCGAGTGGGAATGGAGTGGGGACAGATAGTGAGGGAATGGAGTGGGGACGGATAGAGAGGGAATGGAGTGGGGAAGGTTAGAGAGAGAATGGAGTGGGGACGGATAGAAAGGGAATGGAGTGGGGACGGATGGAGAGAGAATGGAGTGGGGACGGATAGAGAGAGAAGGGAGTGGGGACGGATAGAGAGGGAATGGAGTGGGGACGGATAGAGAGGGAATGGAGTGGGGACGGATAGAGAGGGAATGGAGTGTGTACGGATAGCGAGGGAATGGAGTGGGGGCGGAGAGAGAGGGAATGGAGTGAGGACGGATAGAGAGAGAATGGAGTGGGGACGGATAGAGAGGAAATGGAGTGGGGACGGATAGAAAGGGAATGGAGTGGGAACGGATGGAGAGAGAATGGAGTGGGGACGGATAGAGAGAGAATGGAGTGGGGACGGATAGAGAGAGAAGGGAGTGGGGACGGATAGAGAGGGAATGGAGTGGGAATGGATGGAGCGGGAATGGAGTGGGGACGGATAGAGAGGGAATGGAGAGTGTACGGATAGCGAGGGAATGGAGTGGGGACGGACAGAGAGGGAATGGAGTGGGGAGTGATAGATCGGGAATGGAGTGGGGACGGATAGAGAGGGAATGGAGTGGGAATGGATGGAGCGGGAATGGAGTGGGGACGGATAGAGAGGGAATGGAGCGTGTACGGATAGCGAGGGAATGGAGTGGGGACGGACAGAGAGGGAATGGAGTGGGGAGTGATAGATCGGGAATGGAGTGCGGACTAATAGAGAGGGAATGGAGTGGGGACGGATGGAGAGAGAATGGAGTGGGGACGGTTAGAGAGAGAATGGAGTGGAGACGGATCGGGAGGGAATGGAGTGGGGACGGATATAAAGAGAATGGAATGCGGACGGACAGAGAGAGAATGGACTGCGGACGGAAAGAGAGAGAATGGAGTGGGGACGGATAGAGAAAGAATGGAGTGGGGACGGAGAGAGAGAGAATGGAGTGGTGACGGATAGAGAGAGAATGGAGTGGGGACCGATAGAGAGGGAATGGAATGGGGATGGATCGAGTGGGAATGGAGTGGGGACGGATAGAGAGGGAATGGAGTGGGGACGGTTAGAGAGAGAATGGAGTGGGGACGGATAGGGAGAGAATGGAGTGGGGAAGGATAGAGAGAGAATGGAGTGGGGACGGTATAGACGGAATGGAGTGGGGACAGATTGAGAGAATGGAGTGGGGACGGATAGAGAGAATGGAGTGGGGACGGCAGAAGAGAGAATGGAGTGGGGACGGGAGAAGAGAGAATGGAGTGGGGACGGATAGAGCGGGAATGGAGTGGGGACGGATAGAGAGAGAATGGTGTGGGGACGGATAGACAGGGAAAGGATTGGGGACGGCATAGAGGGAATGGAGTGGGGACGGTAGAGAGGGAATGGAGTGGGGACAGATAGAGGGAATAGAGTGGGGACGGATAGAGAGAGAATGGACTGGGGACGGATAGAGAGAGAATGGTGTGGGGACGGATAGAGAGAGAATGGAGTGGGGACGGATAGAGAGAGAATGGAGTGGGGACGTTCGAGAGGGAATGGAGCAGGGACGGATAGAGAGGGAATAGAGTGGGGACGGATAGAGAGAGAATGGGATGGGGACGGATAGAGGGGGAATGAAGTCGGGACGGATGGACAGAGAATGGTGTGGGGGCGGATAGAGCGGGAATGGTGTGGGGACGGATAGAGAGAGAATGGAGTGGAGACGGATAGAGAGGGAATGGAGTGGGGACTGTAGAGAGGGAATGGAGTGGGGACGGATAGAGAGAGAATGGAGTGGAGACGGATAGAGAGGGAATGGAGTGGGGACGGTAGAGAGGGAATGGAGTGGGGACGGTAGAGAGGGGATGGAGTGGGGATGGATAGAGAGGGAATAGAGTGGGGACGGATGGAGAGAGAATGAAGTGGGGACGGATAGAGAGAGAATGGAGTGGGGATGGATAGAGAGAGAATGGAGTGGGGACGGTAGAGAGGCAATGGAGCGGGGACGGATAGAGAGGGAATAGAGTGGGGACGGATAGAGAGAGAATGGAGTGGGGACGGTAGTGAGGGAATGGAGTGGGGACGGATAGAGAGGGAATAGAGTGGGGACGGATAGAGAGGGAATGGAGTGGGGACGGTAGAGAGGGGATGGAGTGGGGATGGATAGAGAGGGAATAGAGTGGGGACGGATGGAGAGAGAATGAAGTGGGGACGGATAGAGAGAGAATGGAGTGGGGATGGATAGAGAGAGAATGGAGTGGGGACGGTAGAGAGGCAATGGAGCGGGGACGGATAGAGAGGGAATAGAGTGGGGACGGATAGAGAGAGAATGGAGTGGGGACGGTAGTGAGGGAATGGAGTGGGGATGGATAGAGAGGGAATAGAGTGGGGACGGATAGAAAGAGAATGGTGTGGGGACGGATAGAAAGAGAATGGAGTGGGGACGGATAGAGAGAGAATGGAGTGGGGACGGATAGAGAGAGAATGGAGTGGGGACGGTAGAGAGGGAATGGAGCGGGGACGGATAGAGAGGGAATAGAGTGGGCACGGATAGACAGAGAATGGAGTGGGGATGGATAAAGAGAGAATGGAGTGGGAACGGATAGAGAGAATGGAGTGGGGACGGATAGAGAGGGAATGGAGTGGGGACGGTAGAGACGGAATGGAGTGGGGACGGATAGAGAGAGAATGGAGTGGGGACGGAAAGAGCGGGAATGGAGTAGGGATGGATAGAGAGGGAATGGAGTGGGGACGGATGGAGAGAGAATGGAGTGGGGGCGGATAGAAAAAAAATGTAGTGGGGACGGGTAGAGAGGGAAAGGAGTGGGGACGGAGATGGGGAGAATGGAGTGGGGACGGATAGAGAGAAAATGGATTAGGGACGGATAGAGTGAGAATGGAGCGGGGACGGATAGAGAGAGAATGGAGTGGGGACGGATAGAGAGACAATGGAGTGGGGACGGATAGAGAGAGAATAGAGTGGGGAATGATAGAGAGAGAATGGAGTGGGGAACGATAGAGAGAGAATGGAGTGGGGACGGATAGAGAGAGAATGGAGTGGGGACGGATAGAGAGGGAATGGAGTGGGGACGGATAGAGAGGGAACGGAGTGGGGATGGATAGAGTGGGAATGGAGTGGGGACTGATAGAGAGGGAATGGAGTGGGGACGGTTAGAGAGAGAATGGAGTGGGGACGGATAGAAAGTGAATGGAGTGGGGAGGGATGGAGAGTGAATGGAGTGGGGACGGATAGAGAGAGAAGGGAGTGGGGACGGATAGAGAGGGAATGGTGTGGCGTTGGATGGAGCGGGAATGGAGTGGGGATGGATAGAGAGAGAATGGATTAGGAACGGATAGAAAGGGAATGGAGTGGGGACGGATGGAGAGAGAATGGACTGGGGACGGATGGAGAGAGAATGGAGTGGGGACGGATGGAGAGAGAAGGGAGTGGGGACGGATAGAGAGGGAATGGAGTGGGGATGGATAGAGCGGGAATGGGGTGGGGACGGATAGCGAGAGAATGGAGTGGGGACGGATAGCGAGAGAATGGAGTGGGGACGGATAGAGAGGGAATGGAGTGGGGTTGGATAGAGAGGGAATGGAGTGGAGACGGATAGAGAGGGAATCGAGTGGGGACGGATAGAGAGAGAATGGATTGGGGACGGATAGAGAGGGAATCGAGTGGGGACGGATAGAGAGAGAATGGAGTGGGGACGGATAGAGAGGGAATGAAGTGGGGACGGATAGAGATGGAATGGAGTTGGGACGGATGGGGAGAGAATGGAGTGGGGGCGGATAGAGAAAAAATGGTGTGGGGACGGGTCGAGAGGGAATGAAGTGGGGACGGAGATAGATTGAATGGAGTGGGGACGGATAGAGAGAGAATGGAGTGGGGACGGATCGAGAGAGGATGGAGCGGGGACGGATAGAGAGAGAATGGAGTGGGGACGGATAGAGAGAGAATGGAGTGGGGACGGATAGAGGGAGAATGGAGTGGGGACGGAAGAGAGGGAATGGAGTCGGGGCAGATAGAGAGAATGGAGTGGGGACGGATAGAGAGGGAATGGAGTGGGGACGGATAGAGAATGGAGTGGGGACGGATAGAGAGGGAATCGACTGGGGACGGATAGAGAGAGAATGGAGTGGGGACGGAAAGAGCGGGAATGGAGTGGGGACGGATGGAGAGAGAATGGAGTGGGGGTGGATAGAGAAAAAATGGAGTGGGGACGGGTAGAGAGGGTATGGAGTGGGGACGGAGATGAGGAGAATGGAGTGGGGACGGATAGAGAGAAAATGGAGTGGGGACGGATAGAGTGAGAATAGAGCGGGGACGGCTGGAGAGAGAATGGAGTGGGGACGGATAGAGAGAGAATGGAGTGGGGACGGATAGAGAGAGAATGGAGTGGGGAACGATAGAGAGAGAATGGAGTGGGGACGGATAGAGAGAGAATGGAGTGGGGACGGATAGAGAGAGAATGGAGTGGGGACGGATAGAGAGGGAATGGAGTGGGGATGGATAGAGTGGGAATGGAGTGGGGACTGATAGAGAGGGAATGGAGTGGGGACGGTTAGAGAGAGAATGGAGTGGGGACGGATAGAAAGTGAATGGAGTGGGGACGGATGGAGAGAGAATGGAGTGGGGACAGATAGAGAGAGAAGGGAGTGGGGACGGATAGAGAGGGAATGGTGTGGGGTTGGATGGAGCGGGAATGGAGTGGCGATGGATAGAGAAGGAATGGAGTGTGGACGGATAGCGAGGGAATGGAGTGGGGACGGATAGAGGGGGAATGGAGTGGGGACGGAGAGAGAGAGAATAGAGTGGGGACGGACAGAGAGGGAATGGAGTGGGGACGGATAGAGAGGGAATGGAGTGGGGATGGATAGAGAGAGAATGGAATTGGAACGGATAGAAAGGGAATGGAGTGGGGACGGATGGAGAGAGAATAGACTGGGGACGGATAGAGAGAGAAGGGAGTGGGGACGGATAGAGAGGGAATGGAGTGGGGATGGATAGAGCGGGAATGGAGTGGGGATGGATAGAGCGGGAATGGAGTGGGGACGGATAGAGAGGGAATGGAGTGGGGATGGATAGAGAGAGAATGGAATAGGAACGGATAGAAAGGGAATGGAGTGGGGACGGATGGAGAGAGAAGGGAGTGGGGACGGATAGAGAGGGAATGGAGTGGGGATGGATAGAGAGGGAATGGAGTGGCGAAGGTTAGAGAGAGAATGGAGTGGGGAGGGATAGAGAGAGAATGGAGTGGGGACGGATATAGAGAGAATGGAGTGCGGACGGATAGAGAGAGAATGGAGTGGGGACGTTTAGAGAGAGAATGGAGTGGGGACGGATAGAGAGAGAATGGAGTGGGGACGGATAGAGAGAGAATGGAGTGGTGACGGATAGAGAGAGAATGGAGTGGGGACGGATAGAGATGGAATGGAGTGGGGACGGATAGAGATGGAATGGAGTGGGGATGGATCGAGTGGGAATGGAGTGGGGACAGATAGTGAGGGAATGGAGTGGAGACGGATAGAGAGGGAATGGAGTGGGGACGGATAGAGAGGGAATGGAGTGGGGAAGGTTAGAGAGAGAATGGAGTGGGGACGGATAGAAAGGGAATGGAGTGGGGACGGATGGAGAGAGAATGGAGTGGGGACGGATAGAGAGAGAAGGGAGTGGGGACGGATAGAGAGGGAATGGAGTGGGGACGGATAGAGAGGGAATGGAGTGGGGACGGATAGAGAGGGAATGGAGTGGGGACGGTTAGAGAGAGAATGGAGTGGGGACGGATAGAAAGTGAATGGAGTGGGGACGGATGGAGAGAGAATGGAGTGGGGACGGATAGAGAGAGAAGGGAGTGGGGACGGATAGAGAGGGAATGGTGTGGGGTTGGATGGAGCGGGAATGGAGTGGCGATGGATAGAGAAGGAATGGAGTGTGGACGGATAGCGAGGGAATGGAGTGGGGACGGATAGAGGGGGAATGGAGTGGGGACGGAGAGAGAGAGAATAGAGTGGGGACGGACAGAGAGGGAATGGAGTGGGGACGGATAGAGAGGGAATGGAGTGGGGATGGATAGAGAGAGAATGGAATTGGAACGGATAGAAAGGGAATGGAGTGGGGACGGATGGAGAGAGAAGGGAGTGGGGACGGATAGAGAGGGAATGGAGTGGGGATGGATAGAGCGGGAATGGAGTGGGGATGGATAGAGCGGGAATGGAGTGGGGACGGATAGAGAGGGAATGGAGTGGGGATGGATAGAGAGAGAATGGAATAGGAACGGATAGAAAGGGAATGGAGTGGGGACGGATGGAGAGAGAAGGGAGTGGGGACGGATAGAGAGGGAATGGAGTGGGGATGGATAGAGAGGGAATGGAGTGGCGAAGGTTAGAGAGAGAATGGAGTGGGGAGGGATAGAGAGAGAATGGAGTGGGGACGGATATAGAGAGAATGGAGTGCGGACGGATAGAGAGAGAATGGAGTGGGGACGTTTAGAGAGAGAATGGAGTGGGGACGGATAGAGAGAGAATGGAGTGGGGACGGATAGAGAGAGAATGGAGTGGTGACGGATAGAGAGAGAATGGAGTGGGGACGGATAGAGATGGAATGGAGTGGGGACGGATAGAGATGGAATGGAGTGGGGATGGATCGAGTGGGAATGGAGTGGGGACAGATAGTGAGGGAATGGAGTGGAGACGGATAGAGAGGGAATGGAGTGGGGACGGATAGAGAGGGAATGGAGTGGGGAAGGTTAGAGAGAGAATGGAGTGGGGACGGATAGAAAGGGAATGGAGTGGGGACGGATGGAGAGAGAATGGAGTGGGGACGGATAGAGAGAGAAGGGAGTGGGGACGGATAGAGAGGGAATGGAGTGGGGACGGATAGAGAGGGAATGGAGTGGGGACGGATAGAGAGGGAATGGAGTGTGTACGGAGAGCGAGGGAATGGAGTGGGGGCGGAGAGAGAGGGAAAGGAGTGAGGACGGATAGAGAGAGAATGGAGTGGGGACGGATAGAGAGGAAATGGAGTGGGGACGGATAGAAAGGGAATGGAGTGGGAACGGATGGAGAGAGAATGGAGTGGGGACGGATAGAGAGAGAATGGAGTGGGGACGGATAGAGAGAGAAGGGAGTGGGGACGGATAGAGAGGGAATGGAGTGGGAATGGATGGAGCGGGAATGGAGTGGGGACGGACAGAGAGGGAATGGAGCGTGTACGGATAGCGAGGGAATGGAGTGGGGACGGACAGAGTGGGAATGGAGTGGGGAGTGATAGATCGGGAATGGAGTGCGGACTAATAGAGAGGGAATGGAGTGGGGACGGATGGAGAGAGAATGGAGTGGGGACGGTTAGAGAGAGAATGGAGTGGAGACGGATAGGGAGGGAATGGAGTGGGGACGGATATAAAGAGAATGGAATGCGGACGGACAGAGAGAGAATGGACTGCGGACGGAAAGAGAGAGAATGGAGTGGGGACGGATAGAGAAAGAATGGAGTGGGGACGGAGAGAGAGAGAATGGAGTGGTGACGGATAGAGAGAGAATGGAGTGGGGACGGATAGAGAGGGAATGGAATGGGGATGGATCGAGTGGGAATGGAATGGGGACGGATAGAGAGGGAATGGAGTGGGGACGGTTAGAGAGAGAATGGAGTGGGGACGGATAGGGAGAGAATGGAGTGGGGAAGGATAGAGAGAGAATGGAGTGGGGACGGTATAGACGGAATGGAGTGGGGACAGATTGAGAGAATGGAGTGGGGACGGATAGAGAGAATGGAGTGGGGACGGCAGAAGAGAGAATGGAGTGGGGACGGGAGAAGAGAGAATGGAGTGGGGACGGATAGAGCGGGAATGGAGTGGGGACGGATAGAGAGAGAATGGTGTGGGGACGGATAGACAGGGAAAGGATTGGGGACGGCATAGAGGGAATGGAGTGGGGACGGTAGAGAGGGAATGGAGTGGGGACAGATAGAGGGAATAGAGTGGGGACGGATAGAGAGAGAATGGAGTGGTGACGGATAGAGAGAGAATGGTGTGGGGACGGATAGAGAGAGAATGGAGTGGGGACGGATAGAGAGAGAATGGAGTGGGGACGTTCGAGAGGGAATGGAGCAGGGACGGATAGAGAGGGAATAGAGTGGGGACGGATAGAGAGAGAATGGGATGGGGACGGATAGAGGGGGAATGAAGTCGGGACGGATGGACAGAGAATGGTGTGGGGGCGGATAGAGCGGGAATGGTGTGGGGACGGATAGAGAGAGAATGGAGTGGAGACGGATAGAGAGGGAATGGAGTGGGGACGGTAGAGAGGGAATGGAGTGGGGACGGATAGAGAGAGAATGGAGTGGAGACGGATAGAGAGGGAATGGAGTGGGGACGGTAGAGAGGGAATGGAGTGGGGACGGATAGAGAGAGAATGGAGTGGGGACGGATAGAGAGGGAATGGAGTGGGGACGGTAGAGAGGGGATGGAGTGGGGATGGATAGAGAGGGAATAGAGTGGGGACGGATGGAGAGAGAATGAAGTGGGGACGGATAGAGAGAGAATGGAGTTGGGATGGATAGAGAGAGAATGGAGTGGGGACGGTAGAGAGGCAATGGAGCGGGGACGGATAGAGAGGGAATAGAGTGGGGACGGATAGAGAGAGAATGGAGTGGGGACGGTAGTGAGGGAATGGAGTGGGGACGGATAGAGAGGGAATAGAGTGGGGACGGATAGAAAGAGAATGGTGTGGGGACGGATAGAAAGAGAATGGAGTGGGGACGGATAGAGAGAGAATGGAGTGGGGACGGATAGAGAGAGAATGGAGTGGGGACGGTAGAGAGGGAATGGAGCGGGGACGGATAGAGAGGGAATAGAGTGGGCACGGATAGACAGAGAATGGAGTGGGGATGGATAAAGAGAGAATGGAGTGGGAACGGATAGAGAGAATGGAGTGGGGACGGATAGAGAGGGAATGGAGTGGGGACGGTAGAGACGGAATGGAGTGGGGACGGATAGAGAGAGAATGGAGTGGGGACGGAAAGAGCGGGAATGGAGTAGGGATGGATAGAGAGGGAATGGAGTGGGGACGGATGGAGAGAGAATGGAGTGGGGGCGGATAGAAAAAAAATGTAGTGGGGACGGGTAGAGAGGGAAAGGAGTGGGGACGGAGATGGGGAGAATGGAGTGGGGACGGATAGAGAGAAAATGGATTAGGGACGGATAGAGTGAGAATGGAGCGGGGACGGATAGAGAGAGAATGGAGTGGGGACGGATAGAGAGACAATGGAGTGGGGACGGATAGAGAGAGAATAGAGTGGGGAATGATAGAGAGAGAATGGAGTGGGGAACGATAGAGAGAGAATGGAGTGGGGACGGATAGAGAGAGAATGGAGTGGGGACGGATAGAGAGGGAATGGAGTGGGGACGGATAGAGAGGGAACGGAGTGGGGATGGATAGAGTGGGAATGGAGTGGGGACTGATAGAGAGTGAATGGAGTGGGGACGGTTAGAGAGAGAATGGAGTGGGGACGGATAGAAAGTGAATGGAGTGGGGAGGGATGGAGAGAGAATGGAGTGGGGACGGATAGAGAGAGAAGGGAGTGGGGACGGATAGAGAGGGAATGGTGTGGCGTTGGATGGAGCGGGAATGGAGTGGGGATGGATAGAGAGAGAATGGATTAGGAACGGATAGAAAGGGAATGGAGTGGGGACGGATGGAGAGAGAATGGACTGGGGACGGATGGAGAGAGAATGGAGTGGGGACGGATGGAGAGAGAAGGGAGTGGGGACGGATAGAGAGGGAATGGAGTGGGGATGGATAGAGCGGGAATGGAGTGGGGACGGATAGCGAGAGAATGGAGTGGGGACGGATAGCGAGAGAATGGAGTGGGGACGGATAGAGAGGGAATGGAGTGGGGTTGGATAGAGAGGGAATGGAGTGGAGACGGATAGAGAGGGAATCGAGTGGGGACGGATAGAGAGAGAATGGATTGGGGACGGATAGAGAGGGAATCGAGTGGGGACGGATAGAGAGAGAATGGAGTGGGGACGGATAGAGAGGGAATGAAGTGGGGACGGATAGAGATGGAATGGAGTTGGGACGGATGGGGAGAGAATGGAGTGGGGGCGGATAGAGAAAAAATGGTGTGGGGACAGGTCGAGAGGGAATGAAGTGGGGACGGAGATAGATTGAATGGAGTGGGGACGGATAGAGAGAGAATGGAGTGGGGACGGATCGAGAGAGGATGGAGCGGGGACGGATAGAGAGAGAATGGAGTGGGGACGGATAGAGAGAGAATGGAGTGGGGACGGATAGAGGGAGAATGGAGTGGGGACGGAAGAGAGGAAATGGAGTCGGGGCAGATAGAGAGAATGGAGTGGGGACGGATAGAGAGGGAATGGAGTGGGGACGGATAGAGAATGGAGTGGGGACGGATAGAGAGGGAATCGACTGGGGACGGATAGAGAGAGAATGGAGTGGGGACGGAAAGAGCGGGAATGGAGTGGGGACGGATGGAGAGAGAATGGAGTGGGGGTGGATAGAGAAAAAATGGAGTGGGGACGGGTAGAGAGGGTATGGAGTGGGGACGGAGATGAGGAGAATGGAGTGGGGACGGATAGAGAGAAAATGGAGTGGGGACGGATAGAGTGAGAATAGAGCGGGGACGGCTGGAGAGAGAATGGAGTGGGGACGGATAGAGAGAGAATGGAGTGGGGACGGATAGAGAGAGAATGGAGTGGGGAACGATAGAGAGAGAATGGAGTGGGGACGGATAGAGAGAGAATGGAGTGGGGACGGATAGAGAGAGAATGGAGTGGGGACGGATAGAGAGGGAATGGAGTGGGGATGGATAGAGTGGGAATGGAGTGGGGACTGATAGAGAGGGAATGGAGTGGGGACGGTTAGAGAGAGAATGGAGTGGGGACGGATAGAAAGTGAATGGAGTGGGGACGGATGGAGAGAGAATGGAATGGGGACGGATAGAGAGAGAAGGGAGTGGGGACGGATAGAGAGGGAATGGTGTGGGGTTGGATGGAGCGGGAATGGAGTGGCGATGGATAGAGAAGGAATGGAGTGTGGACGGATAGCGAGCGAATGGAGTGGGGACGGATAGAGGGGGAATGGAGTGGGGACGGAGAGAGAGAGAATAGAGTGGGGACGGACAGAGAGGGAATGGAGTGGGGACGGATAGAGAGGGAATGGAGTGGGGATGGATAGAGAGAGAATGGAATTGGAACGGATAGAAAGGGAATGGAGTGGGGACGGATGGAGAGAGAATAGACTGGGGACGGATAGAGAGAGAAGGGAGTGGGGACGGATAGAGAGGGAATGGAGTGGGGATGGATAGAGCGGGAATGGAGTGGGGATGGATAGAGCGGGAATGGAGTGGGGACGGATAGAGAGGGAATGGAGTGGGGATGGATAGAGAGAGAATGGAATAGGAACGGATAGAAAGAGAATGGAGTGGGGACGGATGGAGAGAGAAGGGAGTGGGGACGGATAGAGAGGGAATGGAGTGGGGATGGACAGAGCGGGAATGGAGTGGGGACGGATAGCGAGAGAATGGAGTGGGGACGGATAGAGAGGGAATCGAGTGGGGACGGATAGAGAGAGAATGGATTGGGGACGGATCGAGAGGGAATCGAGTGGGGACGGATAGAGAGAGAATGGAGTGGGGACGGGTAGAGAGGGAATGGAGTGGGGACGGAGATAGATTGAATGGAGTGGGGACGGATAGAGAGGGAATGGAGCGTGTACGGATAGCGAGGGAATGGAGTGGGGACGGACAGAGAGGGAATGGAGTGGGGAGTGATAGATCGGGAATGGAGTGCGGACTAATAGAGAGGGAATGGAGTGGGGACGGATGGAGAGAGAATGGAGTGGGGACGGTTAGAGAGAGAATGGAGTGGAGACGGATAGGGAGGGAATGGAGTGGGGACGGATATAAAGAGAATGGAATGCGGACGGACAGAGAGAGAATGGACTGCGGACGGAAAGAGAGAGAATGGAGTGGGGACGGATAGAGAAAGAATGGAGTGGGGACGGAGAGAGAGAGAATGGAGTGGTGACGGATAGAGAGAGAATGGAGTGGGGACGGATAGAGAGGGAATGGAATGGGGATGGATCGAGTGGGAATGGAGTGGGGACGGATAGAGAGGGAATGGAGTGGGGACGGTTAGAGAGAGAATGGAGTGGGGACGGATAGGGAGAGAATGGAGTGGGGAAGGATAGAGAGAGAATGGAGTGGGGACGGTATAGACGGAATGGAGTGGGGACAGATTGAGAGAATGGAGTGGGGACGGATAGAGAGAATGGAGTGGGGACGGCAGAAGAGGGAATGGAGTGGGGACGGATGGATAGAGAATGGAGTGGGGATGGATAGAGAGGGAAAGGAGTGTGGACGGATAGATAGGGAGTGGAGTGAGGACGGATAGAGAGGGAATGGAGTGGGGACGGATTGAGAGGAATGGAGTGGGGACTGATTGAGAGAGAATGGAGTGGGGACGGATAGAGAGAGAATGGAGTGGGGACGGATAGAGAGAGAATGGAGTGGGGACGGATAGAGAGAGAATGGAGTGGGGACGGATAGAGAGAGAATGGAGTGGGGAGGGATAAAGAGAGAATGGAGTGGGGACGGATAGAGACAGAATGAAGTGGGGACGGATAGAGAGAGTATGGAGTGGGGACGGATAGAGAGAGAATGGAGTGCGGATGGATAGAGAGAGAATGGACTGGGGACGGATAGAGAGGGAATGGAGTGGGGACGGATAGAGAGGGAATGGAGTGGGGATGGATAGAGCGGGAATGGAGTGGGGACGGATAGAGAGAGAATGGAGTGGAGACGGATAGAGAGGGAATGGAGTGGGGACGGTAGAGAGGGAATGCACTGTGGACGGATAGAGGGAGAATGGAGTGATGACGGATAGAGAGAGAATGGAGTGGGAAGGGATAGAGCGAGAATGGATTGCGGACGGATAGAGAGAGAATGGAGTGGGGACGGCTAGAGAGAGAATGGAGTGGGGACGGATAGAGAGAGAATGGAGTGTGGTCGGAGAGAGAGAGAAACGAGTCAGGACGGATAGAGTGGGAATGCAGTGGGGACGGATAGAGAGAGAATGGAGTGGGGACGGAGAGAGAGAGAATGGAGTGGGGAAGGATAGAGAGAGAATGGAGTGGGGACGGATAGAGAGGGAATGGTGTGGGGACGAATAGAGAGGGAATGGAGTGGGGACGGATAGAGAGGGAATGGAGTGGGGACGGATAGAGATGGAATGGAGTAGGGACGGAGAGAAAGGGAATGGAGTGGGGACGGATAGAGAGGGAATGGAGTGGGGACGGATAGAGGGAATAGAGTGGGGACGGATCGAGAGAGAATGGAGTGGGAGTGGATAGAGCGGGAATGGAGTGGTGACGGATCGAGAGGGAATGGAGCGGGGACAGATAGAGAGGGAATAGAGTGGGGACGGATAGAGAAAGAATGGAGTGGGGTCGGATAGAGAGAATGGGATGGGGACGGATAGAGGGGGAATGAAGTGGGGATGGATAGAGAGGGAATGATGTGGGGACGGATGCAGAGAGAATGGAGTGGGGACGGATAGAGTAGGAATGGTGTGGGGACGGATTGAGAGAATGGAGTGGGGACGGATAGAGAGAGAATGGAGTGGGGACGGATAGAGAGAATGGAGTGGGGACGGCAGAAGAGAGAATGGAGTGGGGACGGGAGAAGAGAGAATGGAGTGGGGACGGATAGAGCGGGAATGGAGTGGGGACGGATAGAGAGAGAATGGAGTGGGGATGGATAGAGAGAGAATGGAGTGGGGACGGTAGAGAGGGAATGGAGCGGGGATGGATAGAGAGGGAATAGAGTGGGGACGGATAGAGAGAGAATGGAGTGGGGACGGTAGAGAGGGAATGGAGTGGGGAAGGATAGAGAGGGAATAGAGTGGGGACGGATAGAAAGAGAATGGTGTGGGGACGGATAGAGAGAGAATGGAGTGGGGACGGATAGAGAGAGAATTGAGTGGGGACGGATAGAGAGAGAATGGAGTGGGGACGGTAGAGATGGAATGGAGTGGGGACGGTAGAGAGGGTATGGAGTGGGGACGGATAGAGAGGGAATGGAGTTGGGACGGATAGAGAGTGAATAGAGCGGGGACAGATAGAGAGAGAATGGAGTGGGGACGGTCGAGAGGGAATGGAGTGGGGACGGATAGAGAGGGAATAGAGTGGGGACGGATAGAGAGAGAATGGAGTGGGGACGGATAGAGAGAGAATTGAGTGGGGACGGATAGAGAGAGAATTGAGTGGGGACGGTGGAGAGGGGATGGATAGAGAGGGAATAGAGTGGGGACGGATAGAGAGAGAATGGAGTGGGGACGGATAGAGAGGGAATGGAGTGGGGATGGCAGATGAGAGAATGGAGTGGGGACGGGAGAAGAGAGAATGGAGTGGGGATGGATAGAGCGGGAATGGAGTTGGGACGGATAGAGAGAGAATGGAGTGGAGACGGATAGAGAGGGAATGGAGTGGGGACGGTAGAGAGGGAATGCACTGGGGACGGATAGAGGGAGAATGGAGTGATGACGGATAGAGAGAGAATGGAGTGGGAAGGGATAGAGCGAGAATGGAGTGCGGACGGATAGAGAGAGAATGGAGTGGGGACGGTAGAGAGAGAATGGAGCGGGGACGGATAGAGAGGGAATAGAGTGGGGACGGATAGAGAGAGAATGGAGTGGGGACGGATAGAGAGAGAATGGAGTGTGGTCGGATAGAGAGAGAAACGAGTCAGGACGGATAGAGTGGGAATGCAGTGGGGACGGATAGAGAGAGAATGGAGTGGGGACGGAGAGAGAGAGAATGGAGTGGGGAAGGATAGAGAGAGAATGGAGTGGGGACGGATAGAGAGGGAATGGTGTGGGGACGGATAGAGAGGGAATGGAGTGGGGACGGATAGAGAGGGAATTGAGTGGGGACGGATAGAGATGGAATGGAGTAGGGACGGAGAGAAAGGGAATGGAGTAGGGACGGATAGAGAGAGAATGGAGTGGGGACGGATAGAGAGAGAGTGGAGTAGGGATGGATAGAAAGGGAATGGAGTGGGGACGGATGGAGAGAGAAGGGAGTGGGGACGGATAGAGAGGGAATGGAGTGGGGATGGATAGAGCGGGAATGGAGTGGGGACGGATAGAGAGGGAATGGAGTGGGGACGGATAGCGAGAGAATAAAGTGGGGACGGATAGCGAGAGAATGGAGTGGGGACGGATAGAGAGGGAATGAAGTGGGGATGGATAGAGAGGGAATGGAGTGGAGACGGATAGAGAGGGAATCGAGTGGGGACGGATAGGGAGAGAATGGATTGGGGACGGATAGAGAGGGAATGGAGTAGGGACGGAGAGAAAGGGAATGGAGTGGGGACGGATAGAGAGGGAATGGAGTGGGGACGGATAGAGGGAATAGAGTGGGGACGGATCGAGAGAGAATGGAGTGGGAGTGGATAGAGCGGGAATGGAGTGGTGACGGATCGAGAGGGAATGGAGCGGGGACAGATAGAGAGGGAATAGAGTGGGGACGGATAGAGAAAGAATGGAGTGGGGTCGGATAGAGAGAATGGGATGGGGACGGATAGAGGGGGAATGAAGTGGGGATGGATAGAGAGGGAATGATGTGGGGACGGATGGAGAGAGAATGGAGTGGGGACGGATAGAGTAGGAATGGTGTGGGGACGGATTGAGAGAATGGAGTGGGGACGGATAGAGAGAGAATGGAGTGGGGACGGATAGAGAGAATGGAGTGGGGACGGCAGAAGAGAGAATGGAGTGGGGACGGGAGAAGAGAGAATGGAGTGGGGACGGATAGAGCGGGAATGGAGTGGGGACGGATAGAGAGAGAATGGAGTGGGGATGGATAGAGAGAGAATGGAGTGGGGACGGTAGAGAGGGAATGGAGCGGGGATGGATAGAGAGGGAATAGAGTGGGGACGGATAGAGAGAGAATGGAGTGGGGACGGTAGAGAGGGAATGGAGTGGGGAAGGATAGAGAGGAAATAGAGTGGGGACGGATAGAAAGAGAATGGTGTGGGGACGGATAGAGAGAGAATGGAGTGGGGACGGATAGAGAGAGAATTGAGTGGGGACGGATAGAGAGAGAATGGAGTGGGGACGGTAGAGATGGAATGGAGTGGGGACGGTAGAGAGGGTATGGAGTGGGGACGGATAGAGAGGGAATGGAGTTGGGACGGATAGAGAGTGAATAGAGCGGGGACAGATAGAGAGAGAATGGAGTGGGGACGGTCGAGTGGGAATGGAGTGGGGACGGATAGAGAGGGAATAGAGTGGGGACGGATAGAGAGAGAATGGAGTGGGGACGGATAGAGAGAGAATTGAGTGGGGACGGATAGAGAGAGAATTGAGTGGGGACGGTGGAGAGGGGATGGATAGAGAGGGAATAGAGTGGGGACGGATAGAGAGAGAATGGAGTGGGGACGGATAGAGAGGGAATGGAGTGGGGATGGCAGATGAGAGAATGGAGTGGGGACGGGAGAAGAGAGAATGGAGTGGGGATGGATAGAGCGGGAATGGAGTGGGGACGGATAGAGAGAGAATGGAGTGGAGACGGATAGAGAGGGAATGGAGTGGGGACGGTAGAGAGGGAATGCACTGGGGACGGATAGAGGGAGAATGGAGTGATGACGGATAGAGAGAGAATGGAGTGGGAAGGGATAGAGCGAGAATGGAGTGCGGACGGATAGAGAGAGAATGGAGTGGGGACGGTAGAGAGAGAATGGAGCGGGGACGGATAGAGAGGGAATAGAGTGGGGACGGATAGAGAGAGAATGGAGTGGGGACGGATAGAGAGAGAATGGAGTGTGGTCGGATAGAGAGAGAAACGAGTCAGGACGGATAGAGTGGGAATGCAGTGGGGACGGATAGAGAGAGAATGGAGTGGGGACGGAGAGAGAGAGAATGGAGTGGGGAAGGATAGAGAGAGAATGGAGTGGGGACGGATAGAGAGGGAATGGTGTGGGGACGGATAGAGAGGGAATGGAGTGGGGACGGATAGAGAGGGAATGGAGTGGGGACGGATAGAGATGGAATGGAGTAGGGACGGAGAGAAAGGGAATGGAGTAGGGACGGATAGAGAGAGAATGGAGTGGGGACGGATAGAGAGAGAGTGGAGTAGGGATGGATAGAAAGGGAATGGAGTGGGGACGGATGGAGAGAGAAGGGAGTGGGGACGGATAGAGAGGGAATGGAGTGGGGATGGATAGAGCGGGAATGGAGTGGGGACGGATAGAGAGGGAATGGAGTGGGGACGGATAGCGAGAGAATAAAGTGGGGACGGATAGCGAGAGAATGGAGTGGGGACGGATAGAGAGGGAATGAAGTGGGGATGGATAGAGAGGGAATGGAGTGGAGACGGATAGAGAGGGAATCGAGTGGGGACGGATAGGGAGAGAATGGATTGGGGACGGATAGAGAGGGAATCGAGTGGGGACGGATAGAGAGAGAATGGAGTGGGGACGGATAGAGCGGGAATGAAGTGGGGACGGATAGAGAGGGAATGGAGATGGGACGGATGGAGAGAGAATGGAGTGGGGGCGGATAGAGAAAAAATGGTGTGGGGACGGGTAGAGAGGGAATGGAGTGGGGACGGAGATAGATTGAATGGAGTGGGGACGGATAGAGAGAGAATGGAGTGGGGACGGATCAAGAGAGGACGGATAGAGAGAGAATGGAGTGGGGACGGATAGAGAGAGAGTGGAGTGGGGACGGATAGAGGGAGAATGGAGTGGGGACGGATCGAGAGAGGACGGATAGAGAGGGAATGGAGTGGGGATGGATAGAGCGGGAATGGAGTGGGGACGGATAGCGAGAGAATAAAGTGGGGACGGATGGCGAGAGAATGGAGTGGGGACGGATAGAGAGGGAATGAAGTGGGGATGGATAGAGAGGGAATGGAGTGGAGACGGATAGAGAGGGAATCGAGTGGGGACGGATAGGGAGAGAATGGATTGGGGACGGATAGAGAGGGAATCGAGTGGGGACGGATAGAGAGAGAATGGAGTGGGGACGGATAGAGCGGGAATGAAGTGGGGACGGATAGAGAGGGAATGGAGATGGGACGGATGGAGAGAGAATGGAGTGGGGGCGGATAGAGAAAAAATGGTGTGGGGACGGGTAGAGAGGGAATGGAGTGGGGACGGAGATAGATTGAATGGAGTGGGGACGGATAGAGAGAGAATGGAGTGGGGACGGATCAAGAGAGGACGGATAGAGAGAGAATGGAGTGGGGACGGATAGAGAGAGAATGGAGTGGGGACGGATAGAGGGAGAATGGAGTGGGGACGGATCGAGAGAGGACGGATAGAGAGAGAATAGAGTGGGGACGGATAGAGAGAGAATGGAGTGGGGACGGATAGAGGGAGAATGGAGTGGGGACGGAAGAGAGGGAATGGAGTCGGGGCAGATAGAGAGAATGGAGTGGGGACAGATAGAGAGGGAATGGAGTGGGGACGGATAGAGAAGGAATGGAGTGGGGACGGATAGAGAATGGAGTGGGGACGGATAGAGAGGGAATCGACTGGGGACGGATAGAGAGAGAATGGAGTGGGGACGGAAAGAGCGGGAATGGCGTGGGGACGGATAGAGAGGGAGTGGAGTGGGGGCGGATAGAGAAAAAATGGAGTGGGGACGGGTAGAGAGGGCATGGAGTGGGGACGGAGATGGGGAGAATGGAGTGGGGACGGATAGAGAGAAAATGGAGTGGGGACGGATCAAGAGAGGACGGATAGAGAGAGAATGGAGTGGGGACGGATAGAGAGAGAATGGAGTGGGGACGGATAGAGGGAGAATGGAGTGGGGACGGATCGAGAGAGGACGGATAGAGAGAGAATAGAGTGGGGACGGATAGAGAGAGAATGGAGTGGGGACGGATAGAGGGAGAATGGAGTGGGGACGGAAGAGAGGGAATGGAGTCGGGGCAGATAGAGAGAATGGAGTGGGGACAGATAGAGAGGGAATGGAGTGGGGACGGATAGAGAAGGAATGGAGTGGGGACGGATAGAGAATGGAGTGGGGACGGATAGAGAGGGAATCGACTGGGGACGGATAGAGAGAGAATGGAGTGGGGACGGAAAGAGCGGGAATGGCGTGGGGACGGATAGAGAGGGAGTGGAGTGGGGGCGGATAGAGAAAAAATGGAGTGGGGACGGGTAGAGAGGGCATGGAGTGGGGACGGAGATGGGGAGAATGGAGTGGGGACGGATAGAGAGAAAATGGAGCGGGGACGGATAGAGAGAGAATGGAGTGGGGACGGATAGAGAGAGAATGGAGTGGGGAACGATAGAGAGAGAATGGAGTGGGGACGGATAGAGAGAGAATGGAGTGGGGACGGATAGAGAGAGAATGGAGTGTGGACGGATAGAGAGGGAATGGAGTGGGGATGGATAGAGTGGGAATGGAGTGGGGACTGATAGAGAGGGAATGGAGTGGGGAAGGTTAGAGAGAGAATGGAGTGGGGACGGATAGAGAGAGAAGGGAGTGGGGACGGATAGAGAGGGAATGGTGTGGGGTTGGATGGAGCGGGAATGGAGTGGGGATGGATAGAGAGGGAATGGAGTGTGGACGGATAGCGAGGGAATGGAGTGGGGACGGAGAGAGAGAGAATAGAGTGGGGACGGATCGAGAGGGAATGGAGTGGGGACGGATAGAGAGGGAATGGAGTGGGGATGGATAGAGAGAGAATGGAATAGGAACGGATAGAAAGGGAATGGAGTGGGAACGGATGGAGAGAGAATGGACTGGGGACTGATGGAGAGAGAATGGAGTGGGGACGGATGGAGAGAGAAGGGAGTGGGGACGGATAGAGAGGGAATGGAGTGGGGATGGATAGAGCGGGAATGGAGTGGGGATGGATAGAGAGGGAATGGAGTGGGGACGGATAGCGAGAGAATGGAGTGGGGACGGATAGCGAGAGAATGGAGTGGGGACGGATAGAGAGGGAATGAAGTGGGGATGGATAGAGAGGGAATGGAGTGGAGACGGATAGAGAGGGAATCGAGTGGGGACGGATAGAGAGAGAATGGAGTGGGGACGGATAGAGCGGGAATGAAGTGGGGACGGATAGAGAGGGAATGGAGTTGGGACGGATGGAGAGAGAATGCAGTGGGGGCGGATAGAGAAAAAATGGTGTGGGGACGGGTAGAGAGGGAATGGAGTGGGGACGGAGATAGATTGAATGGAGTGGGGACGGAGAGAGAGAGAATGGAGTGGGGACGGATAGAGAGAGAATGGAGCGGGGACGGATAGAGAGAGAATGGAGTGGGGACGGATAGAGAGAGAATGGAGCGGGGACGGATAGAGAGAGAATGGAGTGGGTAGGGATAGAGAGAGAATGGAGCGGGGACGGATAGAGGGAGAATGGAGTGGGGACGGAAGAGAGGGAATGGAGTCGGGGCAGATAGAGAGAATGGAGTGGGGACGGATAGAGAGGGAATGGAGTGGGGACGGATGGAGAGAGAATGGAGTCGGGGCGGATCGAGAAAAAATGGAGTGGGGACGGGTAGAGAGGGAATGGAGTGGGGACGGATGGAGAGAGAGTGGAGTGGGGGCGGCTCGAGAAAAAATGTAGTGGGGACGGGTAGAGAGGGAAAGGAGTGGGGAACGGTAGAGAGAGAATGGAGTGGGGACGGATAGAGATAGAATGGTGTGGGGACGGATAGAGAGGGAATGGAGTGGGGATGGATAGAGTGGGAATGGAGTGGGGACTGATAGAGAAGGAATGGAGTGGTGACGGTTAGAGAGAGAATGGAGTGGGGACGGATAGAAAGTGAATGGAGTGGGGACGGATGGAGAGAGAATGGAGTGGGGACGGATAGAGAGAGAAGGGAGTGGGGACGGATAGAGAGGGAATGGTGTGGGGTTGGATGGAGCGGGAATGGAGTGGGGATGGATCGAGAGGGAATGGAGTGTGGACGGATAGCGAGGGAATGGAGTGGGGACGGATAGAGAGGGAATGGAGTGGGGACGGAGAGAGGGAGAATAGAGTGGGGACGGATAGAGAGGGAATGGAGTGGGGACGGATAGAGCGGGAATGGAGTGGAGACGGATAGAGAGGGAATCGAGTGGGGACGGATAGAGAGGGAATGGAGTAGGGACGGATAGAAAGGGAATGGAGTGGGGACGGATGGAGAGAGAAGGGAGTGGGGACGGATGGAGAGAGAAGGGAGTGGGGACGTATAGAGAGGGAATGGAGTGGGGATGGATAGAGCGGGAATGGAGTGGGGACGGATAGAGAGGGAATGGAGTGGGAACGGATAGCGAGAGAATGGAGTGGGGCCGGATAGCGAGAGAATGGAGTGGGGACGGATAGAGAGGGAATGAAGTGGGGACGGATAGAGAGGGAATGGAGTTGGAACGGATGGAGAGAGAATGGAGTGGGGGCGGATAGAGAAAAAATGGAGTGGGGACGGAGATAGATTGAATGGAGTGGGGACGGATAGACAGGGAATGGAGTGGGGACGGATCGAGAGAGGGTGGAGCGGGGACGGATAGAGCGGGAATGGAGTGGGGATGGATAGAGAGGGAATGGAGTGGGGACGGTTAGAGAGAGAATGGAGTGGGGACGGATAGAGAGGGAATGGAGTGGGGACGGTAGAGAGGGAATGGAGTGGGGACGGATAGCGAGGAAATAGAGTGGGGACGGATAGAGAGAGAATGGAGTGGGGACGGATAGAGAATTGAGTGGGGACGGATAGAGAGAGAATTGAGTGGGGACGGTGGAGAGGGGATGGATAGAGAGGGAATAGAGTGGGGACGGATAGAGAGAGAATGGAGTGGGGACGGATAGAGAGGGAATGGAGTGGGGATTGCAGAAGAGAGAATGGAGTGGGGACGGGAGAAGAGAGAATGGAGTGGGGATGGATAGAGCGGGAATGGAGTGGGGACGGATAGAGAGAGAATGGAGTGGAGACGGATAGAGAGGGAATGGAGTGGGGACGGTAGAGAGGGAATGCACTGGGGACGGATAGAGGGAGAATGGAGTGATGACGGATAGAGAGAGAATGGAGTGGGAAGGGATAGAGCAAGAATGGAGTGCCGACGGATAGAGAGAGAATGGAGTGGGGACGGTAGAGAGAGAATGGAGCGGGGACGGATAGAGAGGGAATAGAGTGGGGACGGATAGAGATAGAATGGAGTGGGGACGGATAGAGAGTGAATGAAGTGTGGGCGGATAGAGAGAGAATCGAGTGGGGACGGATAGAGAGAGAATGGAGTGGGGACGGATAGAGAGAGAATGGAGTGTGGTCGGATAGAGAGAGAAACGACTCAGGACGGATAGAGCGGGAATGCAGTGGGGACGGATAGAGAGAGAATGGAGTGGGGACGGAGAGAGAGAGAATGGAGTGGGGAAGGATAGAGAGAGAATGGAGTGGGGACGGATAGAGTGGGAATGGAGTGGGGACGGATCGAGAGGGAATGCAGTGAAGACGGATAGAGAGGGAATGGAGTGGGGCCGGATAGCGAGGGAATGGAGTGGGGACGGTTAGTGAGGGAATGGAGTCGGGACAGATAGAGAGGGAATGGAGTGGGGACAGATAGAGAGAGAATGGAGTGGGGACGGATAGAGAGAGAAAGGAGTGGGGACGGGAGAAGAGAGAATGGACTGGGGACGGATAGAGAGGGAATGGAGTGGGGACGGATAGAGAGGGAATGGAGTGGGGACGGATAGAGATGGAATGGAGTAGGGACGGATAGAAAGGGAATGGAGTAGGGACGGATAGAGAGAGAATGGAGTGGGGACGGATAGAGAGAGAATGGAGTAGGGATGGATAGAAAGGGAATGGAGAGGGGACGGATGGAGAGAGAAGGGAGTGGGGACGGATGGAGAGAGAAGGGAGTGGGGACGGATAGAGAGGGAATGGAGTGGGGATGGATAGAGCGGGAATGGAGTGGGGACGGCTAGAGAGGGAATGGAGTGGGGACGGATAGCGAGAGAATAAAGTGGGGACGGATAGCGAGAGAATGGAGTGGGGACGGATAGAGAGGGAATGAAGTGGGGATGGATAGAGAGGGAATGGAGTGGGGACGGAGAGGGAGAGAATGGATTGGGGACGGATAGAGAGGGAATCGAGTGGGGACGGATAGAGAGAGAATGGAGTGGGGACGGATAGAGCGGGAATGAAGTCGGGACGGATAGAGAGGGAATGGAGTTGGGACGGATGGAGAGAGAATGGAATGGGGGCGGATAGAGAAAAAATGGTGTGGGGACGGGTAGAGAGGGAATGGAGTGGGGACGGAGATAGATTGAATGGAGTGGGGACGGATAGAGAGAGAATGGAGTGGGGACGGATCAAGAGAGGACGGATAGAGAGAGAATGGAGTGGGGAAGGATAGAGAGAGAATGGAGTGGGGACGGATAGAGGGAGAATGGAGTGGGGACGGATCGAGAGAGGACGGATAGAGAGAGAATGGAGTGGGGACGGATAGAGAGAGAATGGAGTGGGGACGGATAGAGGGAGAATGGAGTGGGGACGGAAGAGAGGGAATGGAGTCGGGGCAGATAGAGAGAATGGAGTGGGGACGGATAGAGAGAGAAAGGAGTGGGGACGGGAGAAGAGAGAATGGACTGGGGACGGATAGAGAGGGAATGGAGTGGGGACGGATAGAGAGGGAATGGAGTGGGGACGGATAGAGATGGAATGGAGTAGGGACGGATAGAAAGGCAATGGAGTAGGGACGGATAGAGAGAGAATGGAGTGGGGACGGATAGAGAGAGAATGGAGTAGGGATGGATAGAAAGGGAATGGAGTGGGGACGGATGGAGAGAGAAGGGAGTGGGGACGGATGGAGAGAGAAGGGAGTGGGGACGGATAGAGAGGGAATGAAGTGGGGATGGATAGAGAGGGAATGGAGTGGAGACGGATAGAGAGGGAATCGAGTGGGGACGGAGAGGGAGAGAATGGATTGGGGACGGATAGAGAGGGAATCGAGTGGGGACGGATAGAAAGAGAATGGAGTGGGGCCGGATAGAGAGAGAATGGAGTGGGGACGGATAGAGAGAGAATGGAGTGGGGACGGATAGAGAGAGAATGGAGTGGGGACGGACAGAGAGAGAATGGAGTGGGAATGGAGAGAGAGAGAATGGAGTGGGGACGGATAGAGAGGGAATGGAGTGGGGCCGGAGAGAGAGGGAATGGAGTGGGGACGGATAGAGAGGGGAATGGAGTGGGGACGTTTAACGAGGGAATGGAGTGGGGACGGATAGAGAGAGAATGGAGTGGGAATGGAGAGAGAATGGAGTGGGGACGGATAGAGAGGGGAATGGAGTGGGGACGTTTAGCGAGGGAATGGAGTGGGGACGGATAGAGAGAGAATGGAGTGGGGACGGATAGAGAGAGAATGGAGTGGGGATGGCAGAAGAGAGAATGGAGTGGGGCCGGATAGAGAGGGAATGGAGTGGGGACGGATAGAGATGGATTGGAGTGGGTACGGATAGAGAGGGGAATGGAGTGGGGACGGTTAGAGAGGGAATGGAATGGGGAAGGATAGAGAGAGACTGGACTGGGGACGGATAGAGAGAGAATGGAGTGGGGACGGCAGAAGAGAGAATGCAGTGGGGACGGATAGAGAGAGATTGGTGTGGGGACGGATAGAGCGGGAATGGAGTGGGGACGGATAGAGAGGGAATGGAGTGGGGACGGATAGAGCGAGAATGGAGTGGGGACGGATTGAGAGAGAATGGAGTGGGGACAGCAGAAGAGAGAATCGAGTGGGGACGGATAGAGAGAGAATCGAGTGGGGACGGATAGAGAGAGAATGCAGTGGGGACAGATAGAGATAGAATGGAGTGGGGTCCGATAGAGAGAGAATCGAGTGAGGACGGATAGAGCGGGAATGCAGTGGGGACTGAAAGAGAGGGAATGGAGTGGGGACGGATGGAGAGAGAATGGAGTCGGGTCGGAAGAGAGAGAATGGAGTGGGGTCGGAAAGAGAGAGAATGGAGTGGGGACGGATAGAGAGGGAATGGAGTGGGGACGGATATAGAGAGAATGGAGAGGGGACGGATAGAGAGAGAATGGAGTGGGGACGGATAGAGAGGGAATGGCGTGGGGCCGGAGAGAGAGGGAATGGAGTGGGGACGGATAGAGAGGGGAATGGAGTGGGGACGGACAGAGAGGGAATGGAGTGGGGACGGATGGAGAGGGAATGGAGTGGGGACGGATAGAGAGGGAATGGAGTGGGGACGGATAGAGGGGGAATGGAGTGGGGCCGGATAGAGAGTGAATGGAGTGGGGCCGGATTGACAGGGAATGGAGTGGGGCCGGATAGGGAGGGACTGGAGTGGGGACGGATAGAGAGGGAATGGAGTGGGGACGGATAGCGCGCGGAATGGAGTCGGGACGGTTAGAGATCGAATGGAGTGGGAACAGATAGAGAGAGAATGGAGTGGGGACGGCAGAAGAGAGAATGGAGTGGGAACGTATAAAGAGAGACTGGAGTGGGGCCGGATAGAGCGGGAATGGAGTGGGGACGGATAAAGAGGGAATGGAGTGGGGACGGATGGAGAGGGAATGGAGTGGGGACGGATAGATAGGGAATGGAGTGGGGACGGATAGCGAGGGAATGGAGTGGGGACGGATAGAGAGAGAATGGAGTGGGGACGGATAGAAAGGGAATGGAGTGGGGACGGATGGAGAGGGAATGGAGTGGGGACGGATAGAGAGAGAATGGAGTGGGGACGGATAGAGGGAGAATGGAGTGGGGACGGAAGAGAGGGAATGGAGTCGGGGCAGATAGAGAGAATGGAGTGGGGACGGATAGAGAGAGAAAGGAGTGGGGACGGGAGAAGAGAGAATGGACTGGGGACGGATAGAGAGGGAATGGAGTGGGGACGGATAGAGAGGGAATGGAGTGGGGACGGATAGAGATGGAATGGAGTAGGGACGGATAGAAAGGCAATGGAGTAGGGACGGATAGAGAGAGAATGGAGTGGGGACGGATAGAGAGAGAATGGAGTAGGGATGGATAGAAAGGGAATGGAGTGGGGACGGATGGAGAGAGAAGGGAGTGGGGACGGATGGAGAGAGAAGGGAGTGGGGACGGATAGAGAGGGAATGAAGTGGGGATGGATAGAGAGGGAATGGAGTGGAGACGGATAGAGAGGGAATCGAGTGGGGACGGAGAGGGAGAGAATGGATTGGGGACGGATAGAGAGGGAATCGAGTGGGGACGGATAGAAAGAGAATGGAGTGGGGCCGGATAGAGAGAGAATGGAGTGGGGACGGATAGAGAGAGAATGGAGTGGGGACGGATAGAGAGAGAATGGAGTGGGGACGGACAGAGAGAGAATGGAGTGGGAATGGAGAGAGAGAGAATGGAGTGGGGACGGATAGAGAGGGAATGGAGTGGGGCCGGAGAGAGAGGGAATGGAGTGGGGACGGATAGAGAGGGGAATGGAGTGGGGACGTTTAACGAGGGAATGGAGTGGGGACGGATAGAGAGAGAATGGAGTGGGAATGGAGAGAGAATGGAGTGGGGACGGATAGAGAGGGGAATGGAGTGGGGACGTTTAGCGAGGGAATGGAGTGGGGACGGATAGAGAGAGAATGGAGTGGGGACGGATAGAGAGAGAATGGAGTGGGGATGGTAGAAGAGAGAATGGAGTGGGGCCGGATAGAGAGGGAATGGAGTGGGGACGGATAGAGATGGATTGGAGTGGGTACGGATAGAGAGGGGAATGGAGTGGGGACGGTTAGAGAGGGAATGGAATGGGGAAGGATAGAGAGAGACTGGACTGGGGACGGATAGAGAGAGAATGGAGTGGGGACGGCAGAAGAGAGAATGCAGTGGGGACGGATAGAGAGAGATTGGTGTGGGGACGGATAGAGCGGGAATGGAGTGGGGACGGATAGAGAGGGAATGGAGTGGGGACGGATAGAGCGAGAATGGAGTGGGGACGGATTGAGAGAGAATGGAGTGGGGACAGCAGAAGAGAGAATCGAGTGGGGACGGATAGAGAGAGAATCGAGTGGGGACGGATAGAGAGAGAATGCAGTGGGGACAGATAGAGATAGAATGGAGTGGGGTCCGATAGAGAGAGAATCGAGTGAGGACGGATAGAGCGGGAATGCAGTGGGGACTGAAAGAGAGGGAATGGAGTGGGGACGGATGGAGAGAGAATGGAGTCGGGTCGGAAGAGAGAGAATGGAGTGGGGTCGGAAAGAGAGAGAATGGAGTGGGGACGGATAGAGAGGGAATGGAGTGGGGACGGATATAGAGAGAATGGAGAGGGGACGGATAGAGAGAGAATGGAGTGGGGACGGATAGAGAGGGAATGGCGTGGGGCCGGAGAGAGAGGGAATGGAGTGGGGACGGATAGAGAGGGGAATGGAGTGGGGACGGACAGAGAGGGAATGGAGTGGGGACGGATGGAGAGGGAATGGAGTGGGGACGGATAGAGAGGGAATGGAGTGGGGACGGATAGAGGGGGAATGGAGTGGGGCCGGATAGAGAGTGAATGGAGTGGGGCCGGATTGACAGGGAATGGAGTGGGGCCGGATAGGGAGGGACTGGAGTGGGGACGGATAGAGAGGGAATGGAGTGGGGACGGATAGCGCGCGGAATGGAGTCGGGACGGTTAGAGATCGAATGGAGTGGGAACAGATAGAGAGAGAATGGAGTGGGGACGGCAGAAGAGAGAATGGAGTGGGAACGTATAAAGAGAGACTGGAGTGGGGCCGGATAGAGCGGGAATGGAGTGGGGACGGATAAAGAGGGAATGGAGTGGGGACGGATGGAGAGGGAATGGAGTGGGGACGGATAGATAGGGAATGGAGTGGGGACGGATAGCGAGGGAATGGAGTGGGGACGGATAGAGAGAGAATGGAGTGGGGACGGATAGAAAGGGAATGGAGTGGGGACGGATGGAGAGGGAATGGAGTGGGGACGGATAGAGAGGGAATGGAGTGGGGATGGATCGAGAGAGAACGGAGTGGGGGCGGATAGAGAGGGAATGGAGTGGGAACAAATAGAGAGTGAATGAAGTGGGGGCGGATAGAGAGGGAATGGAGTGGGGACGGATAGAGAGGGAATGGAGTGAGGACGGATAGAGAGAGAATGGAGTGGGGACGGATAGAAAGGGAATGGAGTGGGGACGGATGGAGAGGGAATGGAGTGGGGACGGATAGAGAGGGAATGGAGTGGGGATGGATAGAGAGAGAATGGAGTGGGGGCGGATAGAGAGGGAATGGAGTGGGGACAGATAGAGACTGAATGAAGTGGGGGCGGATAGAGAGAGAATGGAGTGGGGACGGATAGAGAGAGAATGGAGTGGGGACGGATAGAGAGGGAATGGAGTGGGGACAGATAGCGAGGGAATGGAGTGGGGACGGATTGAGAGGGAATGGAGTGGGGACGGATAGACAGGGAATGGAGTGGGGACGGATTGAGACAGAATGGAGTGGAGACGGATAGACAGGGAATGGAGTGGGGACAGATAGAGAGGGAATGGAGTGGCGAAGGTTCGAGAGAGAATAGAGTGGGGAGGGATAGAGAGAGAATGGAGTGCGGACGGATAGAGAGAGAATGGAGTGGGGTAGGATAGAGAGAGAATGGAGTGGGGACGGATAGAGAGAGAATGGAGTGGGGACGGATAGAGAGAGAATGGAGTGGTGACGGATAGAGAGAGAATGGAGTGGGGACGGATAGAGATGGAATGGAGTGGGGACGGATAGAGATGGAATGGAGTGGGGATGGATCGAGTGGGAATGGAGTGGGGAAGGTTAGAGAGAGAATGGAGTGGGGACGGATAGAGCGGGAATGGAGTGGGGACGGATAGAGAGAGAATGGAGTGGGAATGGAGAGAGAATGGAGTGGGGACGGATAGAGAGGGGAATGGAGTGGGGACGTTTAGCGAGGGAATGGAGTGGGGACGGATAGAGAGAGAATGGAGTGGGGACGGATAGAGAGAGAATGGAGTGGGGATGGCAGAAGAGAGAATGGAGTGGGGCCGGATAGAGAGGGAATGGAGTGGGGACGGATAGAGATGGATTGGAGTGGGTACGGATAGAGAGGGGAATGGAGTGGGGACGGTTAGAGAGGGAATGGAATGGGGAAGGATAGAGAGAGACTGGACTGGGGACGGATAGAGAGAGAATGGAGTGGGGACGGCAGAAGAGAGAATGCAGTGGGGACGGATAGAGAGAGACTGGTGTGGGGACGGATAGAGCGGGAATGGAGTGGGGACGGATAGAGAGGGAATGGAGTGGGGACGGATAGAGCGAGAATGGAGTGGGGACGGATTGAGAGAGAATGGAGTGGGGACAGCAGAAGAGAGAATCGAGTGGGGACGGATAGAGAGAGAATCGAGTGGGGACGGATAGAGAGAGAATGCAGTGGGGACAGATAGAGATAGAATGGAGTGGGGTCCGATAGAGAGAGAATCGAGTGAGGACGGATAGAGCGGGAATGCAGTGGGGACTGAAAGAGAGGGAATGGAGTGGGGACGGATGGAGAGAGAATGGAGTCGGGTCGGAAGAGAGAGAATGGAGTGGGGTCGGAAAGAGAGAGAATGGAGTGGGGACGGATAGAGAGGGAATGGAGTGGGGACGGATATGGAGAGAATGGAGAGGGGACGGATAGAGAGAGAATGGAGTGGGGACGGATAGAGAGGGAATGGCGTGGGGCCGGAGAGAGAGGGAATGGAGTGGGGACGGATAGAGAGGGGAATGGAGTGGGGACGGACAGAGAGGGAATGGAGTGGGGACGGATAGAGGGGGAATGGAGTGGGGCCGGATAGAGAGTGAATGGAGTGGGGCCGGATTGACAGGGAATGGAGTGGGGCCGGATAGGGAGGGACTGGAGTGGGGACGGATAGAGAGGGAATGGAGTGGGGACGGATAGCGCGCGGAATGGAGTCGGGACGGTTAGAGATCGAATGGAGTGGGAACAGATAGAGAGAGAATGGAGTGGGGACGGCAGAAGAGAGAATGGAGTGGGAACGTATAAAGAGAGACTGGAGTGGGGCCGGATAGAGCGGGAATGGAGTGGGGACGGATAAAGAGGGAATGGAGTGGGGACGGATGGAGAGGGAATGGAGTGGGGACGGATAGATAGGGAATGGAGTGGGGACGGATAGCGAGGGAATGGAGTGGGGACGGATAGAGAGAGAATGGAGTGGGGACGGATAGAAAGGGAATGGAGTGGGGACGGATGGAGAGGGAATGGAGTGGGGACGGATAGAGAGGGAATGGAGTGGGGATGGATCGAGAGAGAACGGAGTGGGGGCGGATAGAGAGGGAATGGAGTGGGGACGGATCAAGAGAGGACGGATAGAGAGAGAATGGAGTGGGGAAGGATAGAGAGAGAATGGAGTGGGGACGGATAGAGGGAGAATGGAGTGGGGACGGATCGAGAGAGGACGGATAGAGAGAGAATGGAGTGGGGACGGATAGAGAGAGAATGGAGTGGGGACGGATAGAGGGAGAATGGAGTGGGGACGGAAGAGAGGGAATGGAGTCGGGGCAGATAGAGAGAATGGAGTGGGGACGGATAGAGAGAGAAAGGAGTGGGGACGGGAGAAGAGAGAATGGACTGGGGACGGATAGAGAGGGAATGGAGTGGGGACGGATAGAGAGGGAATGGAGTGGGGACGGATAGAGATGGAATGGAGTAGGGACGGATAGAAAGGCAATGGAGTAGGGACGGATAGAGAGAGAATGGAGTGGGGACGGATAGAGAGAGAATGGAGTAGGGATGGATAGAAAGGGAATGGAGTGGGGACGGATGGAGAGAGAAGGGAGTGGGGACGGATGGAGAGAGAAGGGAGTGGGGACGGATAGAGAGGGAATGAAGTGGGGATGGATAGAGAGGGAATGGAGTGGAGACGGATAGAGAGGGAATCGAGTGGGGACGGAGAGGGAGAGAATGGATTGGGGACGGATAGAGAGGGAATCGAGTGGGGACGGATAGAAAGAGAATGGAGTGGGGCCGGATAGAGAGAGAATGGAGTGGGGACGGATAGAGAGAGAATGGAGTGGGGACGGATAGAGAGAGAATGGAGTGGGGACGGACAGAGAGAGAATGGAGTGGGAATGGAGAGAGAGAGAATGGAGTGGGGACGGATAGAGAGGGAATGGAGTGGGGCCGGAGAGAGAGGGAATGGAGTGGGGACGGATAGAGAGGGGAATGGAGCGGGGACATTTAACGAGGGAATGGAGTGGGGACGGATAGAGAGAGAATGGAGTGGGAATGGAGAGAGAATGGAGTGGGGACGGATAGAGAGGGGAATGGAGTGGGGACGTTTAGCGAGGGAATGGAGTGGGGACGGATAGAGAGAGAATGGAGTGGGGACGGATAGAGAGAGAATGGAGTGGGGATGGCAGAAGAGAGAATGGAGTGGGGCCGGATAGAGAGGGAATGGAGTGGGGACGGATAGAGATGGATTGGAGTGGGTACGGATAGAGAGGGGAATGGAGTGGGGACGGTTAGAGAGGGAATGGAATGGGGAAGGAGAGAGAGAGACTGGACTGGGGACGGATAGAGAGAGAATGGAGTGGGGACGGCAGAAGAGAGAATGCAGTGGGGACGGATAGAGAGAGATTGGTGTGGGGACGGATAGAGCGGGAATGGAGTGGGGACGGATAGAGAGGGAATGGAGTGGGGACGGATAGAGCGAGAATGGAGTGGGGACGGATTGAGAGAGAATGGAGTGGGGACAGCAGAAGAGAGAATCGAGTGGGGACGGATAGAGAGAGAATCGAGTGGGGACGGATAGAGAGAGAATGCAGTGGGGACAGATAGAGATAGAATGGAGTGGGGTCCGATAGAGAGAGAATCGAGTGAGGACGGATAGAGCGGGAATGCAGTGGGGACTGAAAGAGAGGGAATGGAGTGGGGACGGATGGAGAGAGAATGGAGTCGGGTCGGAAGAGAGAGAATGGAGTGGGGTCGGAAAGAGAGAGAATGGAGTGGGGACGGATAGAGAGGGAATGGAGTGGGGACGGATATAGAGAGAATGGAGAGGGGACGGATAGAGAGAGAATGGAGTGGGGACGGATAGAGAGGGAATGGCGTGGGGCCGGAGAGAGAGGGAATGGAGTGGGGACGGATAGAGAGGGGAATGGAGTGGGGACGGACAGAGAGGGAATGGAGTGGGGACGGATGGAGAGGGAATGGAGTGGGGACGGATAGAGAGGGAATGGAGTGGGGACGGATAGAGGGGGAATGGAGTGGGGCCGGATAGAGAGTGAATGGAGTGGGGCCGGATTGACAGGGAATGGAGTGGGGCCGGATAGGGAGGGACTGGAGTGGGGACGGATAGAGAGGGAATGGAGTGGGGACGGATAGCGCGCGGAATGGAGTCGGGACGGTTAGAGATCGAATGGAGTGGGAACAGATAGAGAGAGAATGGAGTGGGGACGGCAGAAGAGAGAATGGAGTGGGAACGTATAAAGAGAGACTGGAGTGGGGCCGGATAGAGCGGGAATGGAGTGGGGACGGATAAAGAGGGAATGGAGTGGGGACGGATGGAGAGGGAATGGAGTGGGGACGGATAGATAGGGAATGGAGTGGGGACGGATAGCGAGGGAATGGAGTGGGGACGGATAGAGAGAGAATGGAGTGGGGACGGATAGAAAGGGAATGGAGTGGGGACGGATGGAGAGGGAATGGAGTGGGGACGGATAGAGAGGGAATGGAGTGGGGATGGATCGAGAGAGAACGGAGTGGGGGCGGATAGAGAGGGAATGGAGTGGGAACAAATAGAGAGTGAATGAAGTGGGGGCGGATAGAGAGGGAATGGAGTGGGGACGGATAGAGAGGGAATGGAGTGAGGACGGATAGAGAGAGAATGGAGTGGGGACGGATAGAAAGGGAATGGAGTGGGGACGGATGGAGAGGGAATGGAGTGGGGACGGATAGAGAGGGAATGGAGTGGGGATGGATAGAGAGAGAATGGAGTGGGGGCGGATAGAGAGGGAATGGAGTGGGGACAGATAGAGACTGAATGAAGTGGGGGCGGATAGAGAGAGAATGGAGTGGGGACGGATAGAGAGAGAATGGAGTGGGGACGGATAGAGAGGGAATGGAGTGGGGACAGATAGCGAGGGAATGGAGTGGGGACGGATTGAGAGGGAATGGAGTGGGGACGGATAGACAGGGAATGGAGTGGGGACGGATTGAGACAGAATGGAGTGGAGACGGATAGACAGGGAATGGAGTGGGGACAGATAGAGAGGGAATGGAGTGGCGAAGGTTCGAGAGAGAATAGAGTGGGGAGGGATAGAGAGAGAATGGAGTGCGGACGGATAGAGAGAGAATGGAGTGGGGTAGGATAGAGAGAGAATGGAGTGGGGACGGATAGAGAGAGAATGGAGTGGGGATGGATAGAGAGAGAATGGAGTGGTGACGGATAGAGAGAGAATGGAGTGGGGACGGATAGAGATGGAATGGAGTGGGGACGGATAGAGATGGAATGGAGTGGGGATGGATCGAGTGGGAATGGAGTGGGGAAGGTTAGAGAGAGAATGGAGTGGGGACGGATAGAGCGGGAATGGAGTGGGGACGGATAGAGAGAGAATGGAGTGGGAATGGAGAGAGAATGGAGTGGGGACGGATAGAGAGGGGAATGGAGTGGGGACGTTTAGCGAGGGAATGGAGTGGGGACGGATAGAGAGAGAATGGAGTGGGGACGGATAGAGAGAGAATGGAGTGGGGATGGCAGAAGAGAGAATGGAGTGGGGCCGGATAGAGAGGGAATGGAGTGGGGACGGATAGAGATGGATTGGAGTGGGTACGGATAGAGAGGGGAATGGAGTGGGGACGGTTAGAGAGGGAATGGAATGGGGAAGGATAGAGAGAGACTGGACTGGGGACGGATAGAGAGAGAATGGAGTGGGGACGGCAGAAGAGAGAATGCAGTGGGGACGGATAGAGAGAGACTGGTGTGGGGACGGATAGAGCGGGAATGGAGTGGGGACGGATAGAGAGGGAATGGAGTGGGGACGGATAGAGCGAGAATGGAGTGGGGACGGATTGAGAGAGAATGGAGTGGGGACAGCAGAAGAGAGAATCGAGTGGGGACGGATAGAGAGAGAATCGAGTGGGGACGGATAGAGAGAGAATGCAGTGGGGACAGATAGAGATAGAATGGAGTGGGGTCCGATAGAGAGAGAATCGAGTGAGGACGGATAGAGCGGGAATGCAGTGGGGACTGAAAGAGAGGGAATGGAGTGGGGACGGATGGAGAGAGAATGGAGTCGGGTCGGAAGAGAGAGAATGGAGTGGGGTCGGAAAGAGAGAGAATGGAGTGGGGACGGATAGAGAGGGAATGGAGTGGGGACGGATATAGAGAGAATGGAGAGGGGACGGATAGAGAGAGAATGGAGTGGGGACGGATAGAGAGGGAATGGCGTGGGGCCGGAGAGAGAGGGAATGGAGTGGGGACGGATAGAGAGGGGAATGGAGTGGGGACGGACAGAGAGGGAATGGAGTGGGGACGGATGGAGAGGGAATGGAGTGGGGACGGATAGAGAGGGAATGGAGTGGGGACGGATAGAGGGGGAATGGAGTGGGGCCGGATAGAGACTGAATGGAGTGGGGCCGGATTGACAGGGAATGGAGTGGGGCCGGATAGGGAGGGACTGGAGTGGGGACGGATAGAGAGGGAATGGAGTGGGGACGGATAGCGCGCGGAATGGAGTCGGGACGGTTAGAGATCGAATGGAGTGGGAACAGATAGAGAGAGAATGGAGTGGGGACGGCAGAAGAGAGAATGGAGTGGGAACGTATAAAGAGAGACTGGAGTGGGGCCGGATAGAGCGGGAATGGAGTGGGGACGGATAAAGAGGGAATGGAGTGGGGACGGATGGAGAGGGAATGGAGTGGGGACGGATAGATAGGGAATGGAGTGGGGACGGATAGCGAGGGAATGGAGTGGGGACGGATAGAGAGAGAATGGAGTGGGGACGGATAGAAAGGGAATGGAGTGGGGACGGATGGAGAGGGAATGGAGTGGGGACGGATAGAGAGGGAATGGAGTGGGGATGGATCGAGAGAGAACGGAGTGGGGGCGGATAGAGAGGGAATGGAGTGGGAACAAATAGAGAGTGAATGAAGTGGGGGCGGATAGAGAGGGAATGGAGTGGGGACGGATAGAGAGGGAATGGAGTGAGGACGGATAGAGAGAGAATGGAGTGGGGACGGATAGAAAGGGAATGGACTGGGGACGGATGGAGAGGGAATGGAGTGGGGACGGATAGAGAGGGAATGGAGTGGGGATGGATAGAGAGAGAATGGAGTGGGGGCGGATAGAGAGGGAATGGAGTGGGGACAGATAGAGACTGAATGAAGTGGGGGCGGATAGAGAGAGAATGGAGTGGGGACGGATAGAGAGAGAATGGAGTGGGGACGGATAGAGAGGGAATGGAGTGGGGACAGATAGCGAGGGAATGGAGTGGGGACGGATTGAGAGGGAATGGAGTGGGGACGGATAGACAGGGAATGGAGTGGGGACGGATTGAGACAGAATGGAGTGGAGACGGATAGACAGGGAATGGAGTGGGGACAGATAGAGAGGGAATGGAGTGGCGAAGGTTCGAGAGAGAATAGAGTGGGGAGGGATAGAGAGAGAATGGAGTGCGGACGGATAGAGAGAGAATGGAGTGGGGTAGGATAGAGAGAGAATGGAGTGGGGACGGATAGAGAGAGAATGGAGTGGGGACGGATAGAGAGAGAATGGAGTGGTGACGGATAGAGAGAGAATGGAGTGGGGACGGATAGAGATGGAATGGAGTGGGGACGGATAGAGATGGAATGGAGTGGGGATGGATCGAGTGGCAATGGAGTGGGGACAGATAGAGAGGGAATGGAGTGGAGACGGATAGAGAGGGAATGGAGTGGGGACGGATAGAGAGGGAATGGAGTGGGGAAGGTTAGAGAGAGAATGGAGTGGGGACGGATAGAAAGGGAATGGAGTGGGGACGGATAGAGAGAGAATGGAGTGGGGACGGATAGAGAGAGAATGGAGTGGTGACGGATAGAGAGAGAATGGAGTGGGGACGGATAGAGATGGAATGGAGTGGGGACGGATAGAGACGGAATGGAGTGGGGATGGATCGAGTGGCAATGGAGTGGGGACAGATAGAGAGGGAATGGAGTGGAGACGGATAGAGAGGGAATGGAGTGGGGACGGATAGAGAGGGAATGGAGTGGGGAAGGTTAGAGAGAGAATGGAGTGGGGACGGATAGAAAGGGAATGGAGTGGGGACGGATGTAGAGAGAATGGAGTGGGGACGGATAGAGAGAGAATGGAGTGGGGACGGATAGAGAGAGACTGGAGTGGTGACGGATAGAGAGAGAATGGAGTGGGGACGGATAGAGATGGAATGGAGTGGGGACGGATAGAGATGGAATGGAGTGGGGATGGATCGAGTGGCAATGGAGTGGGGACAGATAGAGAGGGAATGGAGTGGAGACGGATAGAGAGGGAATGGAGTGGGGACGGATAGAGAGGGAATGGAGTGGGGAAGGTTAGAGAGAGAATGGAGTGGGGACGGATAGAAAGGGAATGGAGTGGGGACGGATGTAGAGAGAATGGAGTGGGGACGGATAGAGAGAGAAGGGAGTGGGGACGGATAGAGAGGGAATGGAGTGGGGACGGATAGAGAGGGAATGGAGTGTGTACGGATAGCGAGGGAATGGAGTGAGGACGGAGAGAGAGGGAATGGAGTGAGGACGGATAGAGAGAGAATGGAGTGGGGACGGATGGAGAGAGAATGGAGTGGGGACGGATGGAGCGAGAATGGAGTGGGGATGGTTAGAGAGATAAGGGAGTGGGGACGGATAGAGATGGAATGGAGTGGGGATGGATGGAGCGGGAATGGAGTGGGGACGGATAGCGAGGGAATGGAGTGGGGACGGACAGAGAGGGAATGGAGTGGGCAGTGATAGATCGGGAATGGAGTGGGGACAGATAGAGAGGGAATGGAGTGGGGACGGATGGAGAGAGAATGGAGTGGGGACGGTTAGAGAGAGAATGGAGTGGGGACGGATAGGGAGGGAATGGAGTGGGGACGGATATAGAGAGAATGGAATGCGGACGGATAGAGAGAGAATGGAGTGGGGACGGATAGAGAGGGAATGGAATGGGGATGGATCGAGTGGGAATGGAGTGGGGACGGAGAGAGAGGGAATGGAGTGGGGATGGTTAGAGAGAGAATGGAGTTGGGACGGATAGGGAGAGAATGGAGTGGGGAAGGATAGAGAGAGAATGGGGTGGGGACGGTAGAGACGGAATGGAGTGGGGACGGATAGAGAGAGAATGGAGTGGGGACGGATAGAGAGGGAATGGAGTGGGGACGAATAGAGAGAGAATGGAGTGGGAACGGATAGAGAGAGAATGGAGTGGGGACGGAAAGAGAGAATGGGATGGGGACGGATAGAGGGGGAATGAAGTGGGGATAGATAGATAGGGAATGATGTGGGGACGGATAGAGAGGGAATGGAGTGGGGACGGTTAGAGGGGGAATGGAGTGGGGCCGGATAGAGAGGGAATGGAGTGGGGCCGGATTGAGAGGGAATGGAGTGGGGCCAGATAGGGAGGGACTGGAGTGGGGACGGATAGAGAGGGAATGGAGTGGGGACGGATAGAGCGCGGAATGGAGTCGGGACGGTTAGAGATGGAATGGAGTGGGGACGGATAGAGAGAGAATGGAGTGGGGACGGCAGAAGAGAGAATGGAGTGGGGACGGATAAAGAGAGACTGGAGTGGTGCCGGATAGAGCGGGAATGGAGTGGGGACGGATAGAGAGGGAATGGAGTGGGGACGGATAGAGAGAGAATGGAGTGGGGGCGGATAGAGAGGGAATGGAGTGGGGACAGATAGAGAGTGAATGAAGTGGGGGCGGATAGAGAGAGAATGGAGTGGGGACGGATAGAGAGAGAATGGAGTGGGGACGGATAGAAAGAGAATGGAGTGGGGTCGGATAGGGAGAGAATGGAGTGGGGACGGATAGAGAGAGAATGGAGTGGGGACGGATAGAGAGAATGGAGTGGGGACGGATTGAGAGAGAATGAAGTTGGGACGGATAGAGGGGGAATGGAGTGGCGACGGATATAGAGAGAATGGAGTGGGGATGGATAGAGAGAGAATGGAGTGGGGACGGATAGAGAGAGAATGGAGTGGGGACGGATAGAGAGAGAATGGAGTGGGGACGGATAGAGAGAGAATGGAGTGGGGACGGACAGAGAGAGAATGGAGTGGGAATGGAGAGAGAGAGAATGGAGTGAGGACGGATAGAGAGGGAATGGAGTGGGGCCGGAGAGAGAGGGAATGGAGTGGGGACGGATAGAGAGGGGAATGGAGTGGGGACGTTTAGCGAGGGAATGGAGTGGGGACGGATAGAGAGAGAATGGAGTGGGAATGGAGAGAGAGAGAATGGAGTGGGGACGGATAGAGAGGGAATGGAGTGGGGCCGTAGAGAGAGGGAATGGAGTGGGGACGGATAGAGAGAGAATGGAGTGGGGACGGACAGAGAGAGAATGGAGTGGGGATGGCAGAAGAGAGAATGGAGTGGGGCCGGATAGAGAGGGAATGGAGTGGGGACGGATAGAGATGGAATGGAGTGGGGACGGATAGAGAGGGGAATGGAGTGGGGACGGTTAGAGAGGGAATGGAGTGGGGAAGGATAGAGAGAGACTGGACTGGGGACGTATAGAGAGAGAATGGAGTGGTGACGGCAGAAGAGAGAATGCAGTGGGGACGGATAGAGAGAGACTGGTGTGGGGACGGATAGAGCGGGAATGGAGTGGGGACGGATAGAGAGGGAATGGAGTGGGGACGGATAGAGCGAGAATGGAGTGGGGACGGATTGAGAGAGAATGGAGTGGGGACAGCAGAAGAGAGAATCGAGTGGGGACGGATAGAGAGAGAATCGAGTGGGGACGGATAGAGAGAGAATGCAGTGGGGACAGATAGAGATAGAATGGAGTGGGGTCCGATAGAGAGAGAATCGAGCGAGGACGGATAGAGCGGGAATGCAGTGGGGACTGAAAGAGAGGGAATGGAGTTGGGACGGATGGAGAGAGAATGGAGTCGGGTCGGATAGAGAGAGAATGGAGTGGGGTCGGAAAGAGAGAGAATGGAGTGGGGACGGATAGAGAGGGAATGGAGTGGGGACGGATATAGAGAGAATGGAGAGGGGACGGATAGAGAGAGAATGGAGTGGGGACGGATAGAGAGGGAATGGCGTGGGGCCGGAGAGAGAGGGAATGGAGTGGGGACGGATAGAGAGGGGAATGGAGTGGGGACGGACAGAGAGGGAATGGAGTGGGGACGGATTGAGAGGGAATGGAGTGGGGACGGATGGAGAGGGAATGGAGTGGGGACGGATTGAGAGGGAATGGAGTGGGGACGGATAGAGGGGGAATGGAGTGGGGCCGGATAGAGAGTGAATGGAGTGGGGCCGGATTGACAGGGAATGGAGTGGGGCCGGATAGGGAGGGACTGGAGTGGGGACGGATAGAGAGGGAATGGAGTGGGGACGGATAGCGCGCGGAATGGAGTCGGGACGGTTAGAGATCGAATGGAGTGGGGACGGCAGAAGAGAGAATTGAGTGGGAACGTATAAAGAGAGACTGGAGTGGGGCCGGATAGAGCGGGAATGGAGTGGGGACGGATAAAGAGGGAATGGAGTGGGGACGGATGGAGAGGGAATGGAGTGTGGCCGGATAGAGTGGGAATGGAGTGGGGACTGATAGAGAGAGAATGGAGTGGGGACGGATAGTGAGAGAATGGAGTGGGGACGGATAGAGAGGGAACGGAGTGGGGTCGGATAGAGAGGGAATGGAGTGGGGATGGATAGAGTGGGAATGGAGTGGGGATGGATAGAGAGGGAATGGAGTGGGGACGGATCGACAGGGAATGGAGATTGGACGGATAGAGAGAGAATGGAGTGGGGACGGATAGAGAGGGAATGGAGTGGGGACGGATAGATAGGGAATGGAGTGGGGACGGATAGCGAGGGAATGGAGTGGGGACGGATAGAGAGAGAATGGAGTGGGGACGGATAGAGAGAGAATGGAGTGGGGACGGATAGAAAGGGAATGGAGTGGGGACGGATGGAGAGGGAATGGAGTGGGGACGGATAGAGAGGGAATGGAGTGGGGATGGATAGAGAGAGAATGGAGTGGGGGCGGATAGAGAGGGAATGGAGTGGGGACAGATAGAGACTGAATGAAGTGGGGGCGGATAGAGAGAGAATGGAGTGGGGACGGATAGAGAGAGAATGGAGTGGGGACGGATAGAGATAGAATGGAGTGGGGTCGGATAGAGAGAGAATGGAGTGGGGACGGATAGAGAGAGAATGGAGTAGGGATGGATAGAGAGAGAATAGAGTGGGGTCGGATAGAGAGAGAATGGAGTGGGGACGGAGAGAGAGAGAATGGAGTGGGGAAGGATAGAGAGAGAATGGAGTGGGGACGGATAGAGAGGGAATGGAGTGGGCACAGATAGAGAGTGAATGAAGTGGGGGCGGATAGAGAGAGAATCGAGTGGGGACGGATAGAGAGAGAATGGAGTGGGGACAGATAGAGAGAGAATGGAGTGGGGTTGGATAGAGAGAGAATGGAGTGGGGACGGATAGAGATTGAATGGAGTGGGGACGGATAGAGAGAACGGGATGGGGATGGATAGAGGGGGAATGGAGTGGGGACGGATAGAGAGAATGGAGTGGGGACGGATAGAGAGGGAATGGAGTGGGCACGGACATAGAGGGAATGGAGTGGGGACGGATAGAGCGGGAATGGAGTGGGGACGGATAGAGAGAGAATGGAGTGGGGACGGATAGAGAGAGAATGGAGTGGGGACGGATAGAGAGAGAATGGAGTGGGGACGGATAGAGAGGGAATGGAGTGGGGACGGATAGAGATGGAATGGAGTGGGGACGGATAGATAGGGAGTGAAGTGAGGACGGATAGAGAGGGAATGGAGTGCGGCCGGAGAGAGAGGAAATGGAGTGGGGACGGATAGAGAGGTGAATGGAGTGGGGACGGTTAGAGAGGGAATGGAGTGGGGACGGATAGAGAGAGAATGGAGTGGGGACAGCAGAAGAGAGAATGGAGTGGGGACGGATAGAGAGAGAATGGAGTGCGGACGGATAGAGATCAAATGGAGTGGGGACAGATAGAGAGGGAATGGAGTGGGGACGGATAGATAGAGAATGGAGTGGGGACAGATCCAGAGGGAATGGTGTGGGGACAGATAGAGAGGGAATGGAGTGGGGACGGATAGAGAGAGAATGGAGTGGGGACGGATAGAGAGGGAATGGCGTGGGGACGGATAGATAGGGAATGGAGTGAGGACGGATAGAGAGGGAATGGAGTGGGGACGGATTGAGAGAGAATGGAGTGCGGAAGGATAGAGAGGGAATGGAGTGCGGCCGGAGAGAGAGGGAATGGAGTGGGGACGGAAAGAGAGGGAATGGAGTGGGGATAGATGGAGAGAGAATGTAGTGGGGACGGATAGAGAGAGAATGGAGTGGGGACAGCAGAAGAGAGAATGGAGTGGGGACGGATAGAGAGAGAATGGAGTGGGGACGGATAGAGATCAAATGGAGTGGGGACAGATAGAGAGGGAATGGAGTGGGGACGGATAGATAGAGAATGGAGTGGGGACAGATCCAGAGGGAATGGTGTGGGGACAGATAGAGAGGGAATAGAGTTGGGACGGATAGAGAGAGAATGGAGTGGGGACGGATAGAGAGGGAATGGAGTGGGGACGGATAGAAAGCGAATGGAGTGGGGACGGATATAGAGTGAATGGATTGGGGACGGATAGAGAGGGAATGGAGTGGGGACGGATAGAGTGGGAATGGAGTGGGGACTGATAGAGAGTGAATGGAGTGGGGACGGTTAGAGAGGGAATGTAGTGGGGAAGGATAGAGAGAGAATGGAGTGGGGACGGATAGAGAGAGAATGGAGTGGGGATGGCAGAAGAGAGAATGGAGTGGGGAAGGATGAAGAGGGAATGGAGTGGGCCCGGATAGAGAGGGAATGGAGTGGGGACGGATAGAGAGGGAATGGAGTGGGGACGGATAGAGAGGGGAATGGAGTGGGGACGGTTAGAGAGGGAATGGAGTGGGGAAGGATAGAGAGAGAATGGAGTGGGGACGGCAGAAGAGAGAATGCAGTGGGGACGGATAGAGAGAGACTGGTGTGGGGACGAATAGAGCGGGAATGGAGTGGGGACGGATAGAGAGGGAATGGAGTGGGGACGGATAGAGCGACAATGGAGTGGGGACGGATTGAGAGAGAATGGAGTGGGGACAGCAGAAGAGAGAATCGAGTGGGGACGGATAGAGAGAGAATCGAGTGGGGACGGATAGAGAGAGAATGCAGTGGGGACAGATAGAGATAGAATAGATTGGGGTCGGATAGAGAGAGAATCGAGTGACGATGGATAGAGCGGGAATGCAGTGGGGACGGAAAGAGAGGGAATGGAGTGGGGACGGATAGAGAGAGAATGGAGCGGGGTCGGATAGAGAGAGAATGGAGTGGGGTCGGAAAGAGAGAGAATGGAGTGGGGACGGATAGAGAGGGAATTGAGTGGGGACGGATACAGAGAGAATGGAGTGGGGAAGGAGAGAGAGATAATGGAGTGGGGAAGGAGAGAGAGAGAATGGAGTGGGGACCGATAGAGAGGGACTGGAGTGGGGACGGATAGAGAGGGAATAGAGTGGGGACGGATCGCGAGGGAATGGAGTGGGGACGGTTAGAGGGGGAATGGAGTGAGGCCGGATAGAGAGGGAATGGAGTGGGGCCGGATTGAGAGGGAATGGAGTGGGGCCGGATAGGGAGGGACTGGAGTGGGGATGGATCGAGTGGGAATGGAGTGGGGACGGATAGAGAGGGAATGGAGTGGGGAAGGTTAGAGAGAGAATGGAGTGGGGACGGATAGAGAGGGAATGGAGTGGAGACGGATAGAGAGGGAATGGAGTGGGGACGGATAGAGAGGGAATGGAGTGGGGAAGGTTAGAGAGAGAATGGAGTGGGGACGGATAGAAAGGGAATGGAGTGGGGACGGATAGAGAGAGAATGGAGTGGGGACGGATAGAGAGAGAATGGAGTGGTGACGGATAGAGAGAGAATGGAGTGGGGACGGATAGAGATGGAATGGAGTGGGGACGGATAGAGACGGAATGGAGTGGGGATGGATCGAGTGGCAATGGAGTGGGGACAGATAGAGAGGGAATGGAGTGGAGACGGATAGAGAGGGAATGGAGTGGGGACGGATAGAGAGGGAATGGAGTGGGGAAGGTTAGAGAGAGAATGGAGTGGGGACGGATAGAAAGGGAATGGAGTGGGGACGGATGTAGAGAGAATGGAGTGGGGACGGATAGAGAGAGAAGGGAGTGGGGACGGATAGAGAGGGAATGGAGTGGGGACGGATAGAGAGGGAATGGAGTGTGTACGGATAGCGAGGGAATGGAGTGAGGACGGAGAGAGAGGGAATGGAGTGAGGACGGATAGAGAGAGAATGGAGTGGGGACGGATGGAGAGAGAATGGAGTGGGGACGGATAGAGAGAGAATGGAGTGGGGATGGTTAGAGAGATAAGGGAGTGGGGACGGATAGAGATGGAATGGAGTGGGGATGGATGGAGCGGGAATGGAGTGGGGACGGATAGCGAGGGAATGGTGTGGGGACGGACAGAGAGGGAATGGAGTGGGCAGTGATAGATCGGGAATGGAGTAGGGACAGATAGAGAGGGAATAGAGTGGGGACGGATGGAGAGAGAATGGAGTGGGGACGGTTAGAGAGAGAATGGAGTGGGGACGGATAGGGAGGGAATGGAGTGGGGACGGATATAGAGAGAATGGAATGCGGACAGATAGAGAGAGAATGGAGTGGGGACGGATAGAGAGGGAATGGAATGGGGATGGATCGAGTGGGAATGGAGTGGGGACGGATAGAGAGGGAATGGAGTGGGGATGGTTAGAGAGAGAATGGAGTTGGGACGGATATCGAGAGAATGGAGTGGGGAAGGATAGAGAGAGAATGGGGTGGGGACGGTAGAGACGGAATGGAGTGGGAACGGATAGAGAGAGAATGGAGTGGGGACGGATAGAGAGAGAATGGAGTGGGGACGGAAAGAGAGAATGGGATGGGGACGGATAGAGGGGGAATGAAGTGGGGATAGATAGATAGGGAATGATGTGGGGACGGATAGAGAGGGAATGGAGTGGGGACGGTTAGAGGGGGAATGGAGTGGGGCCGGATAGAGAGGGAATGGAGTGGGGCCGGATTGAGAGGGAATGGAGTGGGGCCAGATAGGGAGGGACTGGAGTGGGGACGGATAGAGAGGGAATGGAGTGGGGACGGATAGAGCGCGGAATGGAGTCGGGACGGTTAGAGATGGAATGGAGTGGGGACGGATAGAGAGAGAATGGAGTGGGGACGGCAGAAGAGAGAATGGAGTGGGGACGGATAAAGAGAGACTGGAGTGGCGCCGGATAGAGCGGGAATGGAGTGGGGACGGATAGAGAGGGAATGGAGTGGGGACGGATAGAGAGAGAATGGAGTGGGGACGGATAGAAAGGGAATGGAGTGGGGACGGATGGAGAGGGAATGGAGTGGGGACGGATAGAGAGGGAATGGAGTGGGGATGGATAGAGAGAGAATGGAGTGGGGGCGGATAGAGAGGGAATGGAGTGGGGACAGATAGAGAGTGAATGAAGTGGGGGCGGATAGAGAGAGAATGGAGTGGGGACGGATAGAGAGAGAATGGAGTGGGGACGGATAGAAAGAGAATGGAGTGGGGTCGGATAGGGAGAGAATGGAGTGGGGACGGATAGAGAGAGAATGGAGTGGGGACGGATAGAGAGAATGGAGTGGGGACGGATTGAGAGAGAATGAAGTTGGGACGGATAGAGGGGGAATGGAGTGGCGACGGATATAGAGAGAATGGAGTGGGGATGGATAGAGAGAGAATGGAGTGGGGACGGATAGAGAGAGAATGGAGTGGGGACGGATAGAGAGAGAATGGAGTGGGGACGGATAGAGAGAGAATGGAGTGGGGACGGACAGAGAGAGAATGGAGTGGGAATGGAGAGAGAGAAAATGGAGTGAGGACGGATAGAGAGGGAATGGAGTGGGGCCGTAGAGAGAGGGAATGGAGTGGGGACGGATAGAGAGGGGAATGGAGTGGGGACGTTTAGCGAGGGAATGGAGTGGGGACGGATAGAGAGAGAATGGAGTGGGGACGGATAGAGAGAGAATGGAGTGGGGATGGCAGAAGAGAGAATGGAGTGGGGCCGGATAGAGAGGGAATGGAGTGGGGACGGATAGAGATGGAATGGAGTGGGGACGGATAGAGAGGGGAATGGAGTGGGGACGGTTAGAGAGGGAATGGAGTGGGGAAGGATAGAGAGAGACTGGACTGGGGACGTATAGAGAGAGAATGGAGCGGGGACGGCAGAAGAGAGAATGCAGTGGGGACGGATAGAGAGAGACTGGTGTGGGGACGGATAGAGCGGGAATGGAGTGGGGACGGATAGAGAGGGAATGGAGTGGGGACGGATAGAGCGAGAATGGAGTGGGGACGGATTGAGAGAGAATGGAGTGGGGACAGCAGAAGAGAGAATCGAGTGGGGACGGATAGAGAGAGAATCGAGTGGGGACGGATAGAGAGAGAATGCAGTGGGGACAGATAGAGATAGAATGGAGTGGGGTCCGATAGAGAGAGAATCGAGCGAGGACGGATAGAGCGGGAATGCAGTGGGGACTGAAAGAGAGGGAATGGAGTGGGGACGGATGGAGAGAGAATGGAGTCGGGTCGGATAGAGAGAGAATGGAGTGGGGTCGGAAAGAGAGAGAATGGAGTGGGGACGGATAGAGAGGGAATGGAGTGGGGACGGATATAGAGAGAATGGAGAGGGGACGGATAGAGAGAGAATGGAGTGGGGACGGATAGAGAGGGAATGGCGTGGGGCCGGAGAGAGAGGGAATGGAGTGGGGACGGATAGAGAGGGGAATGGAGTGGGGACGGACAGAGAGGGAATGGAGTGGGGACGGATTGAGAGGGAATGGAGTGGGGACGGATGGAGAGGGAATGGAGTGGGGACGGATTGAGAGGGAATGGAGTGGGGACGGATAGAGGGGGAATGGAGTGGGGCCGGATAGAGAGTGAATGGAGTGGGGCCGGATTGACAGGGAATGGAGTGGGGCCGGATAGGGAGGGACTGGAGTGGGGACGGATAGAGAGGGAATGGAGTGGGGACGGATAGCGCGCGGAATGGAGTCGGGACGGTTAGAGATCGAATGGAGTGGGGACGGCAGAAGAGAGAATTGAGTGGGAACGTATAAAGAGAGACTGGAGTGGGGCCGGATAGAGCGGGAATGGAGTGGGGACGGATAAAGAGGGAATGGAGTGGGGACGGATGGAGAGGGAATGGAGTGTGGCCGGATAGAGTGGGAATGGAGTGGGGACTGATAGAGAGAGAATGGAGTGGGGACGGATAGTGAGAGAATGGAGTGGGGACGGATAGAGAGGGAACGGAGTGGGGTCGGATAGAGAGGGAATGGAGTGGGGATGGATAGAGTGGGAATGGAGTGGGGATGGATAGAGAGGGAATGGAGTGGGGACGGATCGACAGGGAATGGAGATTGGACGGATAGAGAGAGAATGGAGTGGGGACGGATAGAGAGGGAATGGAGTGGGGACGGATAGATAGGGAATGGAGTGGGGACGGATAGCGAGGGAATGGAGTGGGGACGGATAGAGAGAGAATGGAGTGGGGACGGATAGAGAGAGAATGGAGTGGGGACGGATAGAAAGGGAATGGAGTGGGGACGGATGGAGAGGGAATGGAGTGGGAACGGATAGAGAGGGAATGGAGTGGGGATGGATAGAGAGAGAATGGAGTGGGGGCGGATAGAGAGGGAATGGAGTGGGGACAGATAGAGACTGAATGAAGTGGGGGCGGATAGAGAGAGAATGGAGTGGGGACGGATAGAGAGAGAATGGAGTGGGGACGGATAGAGATAGAATGGAGTGGGGTCGGATAGAGAGAGAATGGAGTGGGGACGGATAGAGAGAGAATGGAGTGGGGATGGATAGAGAGAGAATAGAGTGGGGTCGGATTGAGAGAGAATGGAGTGGGGACGGAGAGAGAGAGAATGGAGTGGGGAAGGATAGAGAGAGAATGGAGTGGGGACGGATAGAGAGGGAATGGAGTGGGCACAGATAGAGAGTGAATGAAGTGGGGGCGGATAGAGAGAGAATCGAGTGGGGACGGATAGAGAGAGAATGGAGTGGGGACAGATAGAGAGAGAATGGAGTGGGGTCGGATAGAGAGAGAATGGAGTGGGGACGGATAGAGATTGAATGGAGTGGGGACGGATAGAGAGAACGGGATGGGGATGGATAGAGGGGGAATGGAGTGGGGACGGATAGAGAGAATGGAGTGGGGACGGATAGAGAGGGAATGGAGTGGGCACGGACATAGAGGGAATGGAGTGGGGACGGATAGAGCGGGAATGGAGTGGGGACGGATAGAGAGAGAATGGAGTGGGGACGGATAGAGAGAGAATGGAGTGGGGACGGATAGAGAGAGAATGGAGTGGGGACGGATAGAGAGGGAATGGAGTGGGGACGGATAGAGAGGGAATGGAGTGGGGACGGATAGATAGGGAATGAAGTGAGGACGGATAGAGAGGGAATGGAGTGGGGACGGATTGAGAGAGAATGGAGTGCGGAAGGATAGAGAGGGAATGGAGTGCGGCCGGAGAGAGAGGAAATGGAGTGGGGACGGATAGAGAGGTGAATGGAGTGGGGACGGTTAGAGAGGGAATGGAGTGGGGACGGATAGAGAGAGAATGGAGTGGGGACAGCAGAAGAGAGAATGGAGTGGGGACGGATAGAGAGAGAATGGAGTGCGGACGGATAGAGATCAAATGGAGTGGGGACAGATAGAGAGGGAATGGAGTGGGGACGGATAGATAGAGAATGGAGTGGGGACAGATCCAGAGGGAATGGTGTGGGGACAGATAGAGAGGGAATGGAGTGGGGACGGATAGAGAGAGAATGGAGTGGGGACGGATAGAGAGGGAATGGCGTGGGGACGGATAGATAGGGAATGGAGTGAGGACGGATAGAGAGGGAATGGAGTGGGGACGGATTGAGAGAGAATGGAGTGCGGAAGGATAGAGAGGGAATGGAGTGCGGCCGGAGAGAGAGGGAATGGAGTGGGGACGGAAAGAGAGGGAATGGAGTGGGGATAGATGGAGAGAGAATGTAGTGGGGACGGATAGAGAGAGAATGGAGTGGGGACAGCAGAAGAGAGAATGGAGTGGGGACGGATAGAGAGAGAATGGAGTGGGGACGGATAGAGATCAAATGGAGTGGGGACAGATAGAGAGGGAATGGAGTGGGGACGGATAGATAGAGAACGGAGTGGGGACAGATCCAGAGGGAATGGTGTGGGGACAGATAGAGAGGGAATAGAGTTGGGACGGATAGAGAGAGAATGGAGTGGGGACGGATAGAGAGGGAATGGAGTGGGGACGGATAGAAAGCGAATGGAGTGGGGACGGATATAGAGAGAATAGATTGGGGACGGATAGAGAGGGAATGGAGAGGGGACGGATAGAGTGGGAATGGAGTGGGGACTGATAGAGAGTGAATGGAGTGGGGACGGTTAGAGAGGGAATGTAGTGGGGAAGGATAGAGAGAGAATGGAGTGGGGACGGATAGAGAGAGAATGGAGTGGGGATGGCAGAAGAGAGAATGGAGTGGGGACGGATGAAGAGGGAATGGAGTGGGCCCGGATAGAGAGGGAATGGAGTGGGGACGGATAGAGAGGGAATGGAGTGGGGACGGATAGAGAGGGGAATGGAGTGGGGACGGTTAGAGAGGGAATGGAGTGGGGAAGGATAGAGAGAGAATGGAGTGGGGACGGCAGAAGAGAGAATGCAGTGGGGACGGATAGAGAGAGACTGGTGTGGGGACGAATAGAGCGGGAATGGAGTGGGGACGGATAGAGAGGGAATGGAGTGGGGACGGATAGAGAGGGAATGGAGTGGGGACGGATAGAGCGACAATGGAGTGGGGACGGATTGAGAGAGAATGGATTGGGGTCGGATAGAGAGGGAATTGAGTGGGGACGGATACAGAGAGAATGGAGTGGGGAAGGAGAGAGAGATAATGGAGTGGGGAAGGAGAGAGAGAGAATGGAGTGGGGACCGATAGAGAGGGACTGGAGTGGGGACGGATAGAGAGGGAATAGAGTGGGGACGGATCGCGAGGGAATGGAGTGGGGACGGTTAGAGGGGGAATGGAGTGGGGCCGGATAGAGAGGGAATGGAGTGGGGCCGGATTGAGAGGGAATGGAGTGGGGCCGGATAGGGAGGGACTGGAGTGGGGACGGATAGTGAGGAAATGGAGTGGGGACGGATAGAGCGCGGAATGGAGTAGGGACGGTTATAGATGGAATGGAGTGGGGACGGATAGAGAGAGAATGGAGTGGAGACGGCAGAAGATAGAATGGAGTGGGGACGGATAAAGAGAGACTGGAGTGGCGCCGGATAGAGCAGGAATGGAGTGGGGACGGATAGAGAGTGAATGGAGTGGGGACGGATAGAGAGGGAATGGAGTGGGGGCGGATAGAGAGGGAATGGAGTGGGGACAGATAGAGAGAGAATGGAGTGGGGATGGCAGAAGAGAGAATGGAGTGGGGACGGATAGAGAGGGAATGGAGTGGGGCCGGATAGAGAGGGAATGGAGTGCGGACGGATAGAGATGGAATGGAGTGGGGACGGATAGAGAGGGGAATGGAGTGGGGACGGTTAGAGAGGGAATGGAGTGGGGAAGGATAGAGAGAGAATGGAGTTGGGACGGATAGAGAGAGAATGGAGTGGGGACGGCAGAAGAGAGAATGCAGTGGGGACGGATAGAGAGAGACTGGTGTGGGGACGGATAGAGCGGGAATGGAGTGGGGACGGATAGAGAGGGAATGGAGTGGGGACGGATAGCGAGAGAATGGAGTGGGGACGGATAGAGCGACAATGGAGTGGGGACGGATTGAGAGAGAATGGAGTGGGGTCGGATAGAGAGAGAATCTAGTGAGGACGGATAGAGCGGGAATGCAGTGGGGACGGAAAGAGAGGGAATGGAGGCGGGACGGATGGAGAGAGAATGGAGTGGGGTCGGATAGAGAGAGAATGGAGTGGGGTCGGAAAGAGAGAGAATGGAGTGTGGAAGGATAGAGAGGGAATGGAGTGGGGACGGATATAGAGAGAATGGAGAGGGGTCGGATAGAGAGAGAATGGAGTGGGGACGGATAGAGAGGGAATGGCGTGTGGCCGGAGAGAGAGGGAATGGAGTGGGGACGGATAGAGAGGGGAATGGAGTGGAGACGGATAGAGAGGGAATGGAGTGGGGACGGATCGAGAGGGAATGGAGTGGGGACGGATAGAGAGGGAATGGAGTGGGGACGGAGAAAGGGGGAATGGAGTGGGGCCGGATAGAGAGGGAATGGTGTGGGGCCGGATTGACAGGGAATGGAGTGGGGAAGGATAGGGAGGGACTGGAGTGGGGACGGATAGAGAGGGAATGGAGTGGGGAGGGATAGAGCGCGGAATGGAGTCGGGAAGGTTAGAGATGGAATGGAGTGGGGACAGATAGAGAGAGAATGGAGTGGGGACGGCAGAAGAGAGAATGGAGAGGGGACGGATAGAGAGAGAATGGAGTGGGGACGGATAGAGAGAGAATGGAGTGGGGACGGATAGAGAGAATGGAGTGGGGACGGATTGAGAGAGAATGAAGTTGGGACGGATAGAGGGGGAATGGAGTGGCGACGGATAGAGGGGGAATGGAGTGGCGACGGATATAGAGAGAATGGACTGGGGATGGATAGAGAGAGAATGGAGTGGGGACGGATAGAGAGAGATTGGAGTGGGGACGGATAGAGAGAGAATGGAGTGCGGACGGATAGAGAGGGAATGGAGTGGGGACGGTAGAGAGGGAATGGAGTGGGGACGGATAGAGAGAGAATGGAGTGGGGATGGATAGAGAGAGAATGGAGTGGGGACAGATAGAGAGAGAATGTAGTGGGGATGAATAGAGAGAGAATGGAGTGGGGACGGATAGAGAGAGAAAGGAGTGGGGACGGGAGAAGAGAGAATGGAGTGGGGACGTATAATGAGAGACTGAAGTGTGGACGGATAGAGCGGGAATGGAGTGGGGACAGCAGAAGAGAGAATGGAGTGGGGACGGATAGAGAGAGAATGGAATGGGGACGGATAGAGAGCGAATGGAATGGGGATGAAGAGAGAGAGAATGGAGTGGGGACGGATAAAGAGGGAATGGAGTGGGGACGGATAGAGAGGGAATGGAGTGGGGACTGATAGATATGGAATGGAGTGAGAACGGATAGAGAGGGAATAGAGTGGGGACGGATAGAGAGAGAATGGAGTGGGGACGGATAGAGAGGGAATGGAGTGGGGACGGTAGAGAGGGTATGGAGTGGGGACGGATAGAGAGAGAATGGAGTGGGGACGGATAGAGTGAGAATGGATTGGGGACGGATAGAGACAGAATGGAGTGGGGACGGGAGAGAGGGAATGGAGCGGGGTCGGATAGAGAGGGAATAGAGTGGGGACGGATAGAGAGAGAATTTAGTGGGGACGGATACAGAGAGAATGGCGTGGGAACGGATAGAGAGAGAATGGCGTGGGGACGGAGAGAGAATGGAGTGGGGGCAGATAGAGAGAGAATGGAGTGGAGACGGGTGAAGAGAGAATTGAGTGGGGACGGATAGAGCGGGAATGGAGTGGGGACGGATAGAGAGAGAATGGAGTGGGGACTGTAGAGAGGGAATGGAGTGGGGACGGATAGAGAGGGAATAGAGCGGGGACGGATAGAGAGAGAATGGAGTGGGGACGGATAGAGAGGGAATGGAGTGGGGACGGTAGGGAGGGAATGGAGTGGGGACGGATAGAGAGGGAATAGAGTGGGGACGAATAGAGAGAGAATGGAGTGGGGACGGGTAAAGAGAGAATGGAGTGGGGACGGATAGAGCGGGAATGGAGTGGGGACGGATAGAGAGAGAATTGGGTGGGGACGGTAGAGAGGGAATGGAGCGGGGATGGATAGAGAGAGAATGGAGTGGGGACGGGAGAAGAGAGAATGGAGTGGGGATGGATAGAGCGGGAATGGAGTGGGGACGGATCGAGAGAGAATGGAGTGATGACGGAGAGAGAGAGAATGGAGTGGGAACGGATAGAGAGAGAATGGTGTGGGGACGGATAGAGAGAGAATGGAGTGGGGACGGATAGAGAGAGAATGGACTGGGGACGGATAGAGAGGGAATGGAGTGGGAATGGCAGAAGAGAGAATGGAGTGGGGACGGGAGAAGAGAGAATGGAGTGGGGATGGATAGAGCGGGAATGGAGTGGGGACGGATAGAGAGAGAATGGAGTGGAGACGGATAGAGAGGGAATGGAGTGGGGACGGTAGAGAGGGAATGCACTGGGGACGGATAGATAGAGAATGGAGTGATGACGGATAGAGAGAGAATGGAGTGGGGACGGATAGAGAGGGAATGGAGTGGGGACGGTAGAGAAGGAATGGAGTGGGGACGGATAGAGAGGGAATGGAGTGGGGACGGTAGAGAGGGAATGGAGTGGGGACGGATAGAGAGAGAAAGGAGTGGGGACGGATAGAGAGGGAATGGAGTGTGGACGGATAGAGAGAGAATGGTGTGGGGGCGGATAGAGAGAGAATGGAGTGGGGACGGATAGAGAGAGAATGGAGTGGGGTCGGATAGAGAGAGAATGGAATGTGGATGAATAGAGAGGGAATGGAGTGGGGACAGATAGAGAGGGAATGGAGTGGGGATGGATAGATAGAGAATGGAGTGGGGACAGATAGAGAGGGAATGGAGTGGGGATGGATAGAGAGAGAATGGAGTGGGGACGGATAGAGAGAGAAAGGAGTGGGGACGGGAGAAGAGAGAATGGAGTGGGGACGTATAATGAGAGACTGAAGTGTGGACGGAGAGAGCGGGAATGGAGTGGGGACAGCAGAAGAGAGAATGGAGTGGGGACGGATAGAGAGGGAATGGAGTGGGGACGGATAGAGAGCGAATGGAATGGGGATGAATAGAGGGAGAATGGAGTGGGCACGGATAAAGAGGGAATGGAGTGGGGACGGATAGAGAGGGAATGGAGTGGGGACTGATCGATAGGGAATGGAGTGAGAACGGATAGAGAGGGAATGGAGTTGGGACGGATAGAGAGGGAATGGAGTGGGGCCTGAGTGGGGCCGGGATGGATAAAGAGAGAATGGAGTGGGAACAGATAGAGAGAATGGAGTGGGGACGGATAGAGAGGGAATGGAGTGGGGACGGTAGAGAGGGAATGGAGTGGGGACGGATTGAGAGAGAATGGAGTGGGGACGGATAGAGAGAGAATGGAGTGGGGACAGATAGAGAGAGAATGTAGTGGGGATGGATAGAGAGAGAATGGAGTGGGGACGGATAGAGAGAGAAAGGAGTGGGGACGGGAGAAGAGAGAATAGAGTGGGGACGTATAATGAGAGACTGAAGTGTGGACGGATAGAGCGGGAATGGAGTGGGGACAGCAGAAGAGAGAATGGAGTGGGGACGGATAGAGAGCGAATGGAGTGGGGACGGATAGAGAGCGAATGGAGTGGGGACAGATAGAGAGCGAATGGAATGGGGATGAAGAGAGAGAGAATGGAGTGGGGACGGATAAAGAGGGAATGGAGTGGGGACGGATAGAGAGGGAATGGAGTGGGGACTGATAGATAGGGAATGGAGTGGGGACAGATAGAGAGGGAATGGAGTGGGGATGGATAGAGAGAGAATGGAGTGGGGACGGATAGAGAGAGAAAGGAGTGGGGACGGGAGAAGAGAGAATGGAGTGGGAACGTATAATGAGAGACTGAAGTGTGGACGGAGAGAGCGGGAATGGAGTGGGGACAGCAGAAGAGAGAATGGAGTGGGGACGGATAGAGAGGGAATGGAGTGGGGACGAATAGAGAGAGAATGTAGTGGGGACGGATAGAGAGGGAATGGAGTGGGGACGGATAGAGAGCGAATGGAATGGGGATGAATAGAGAGAGAATGGAGTGGGCACGGATAAAGAGGGAATGGAGTGGGGACGGATAGAGAGGGAATGGAGTGGGGACTGATCGATAGGGAATGGAGTGAGAACGGATAGAGAGGGAATGGAGTTGGGACGGATAGAGAGGGAATGGAGTGGTGAAGGATATAGAGAGAATGGAGTGGGGATGGATAGAGAGAGAATGGAGTGGGGACGGATAGAGAGAGAATGGAGTGGGGACGGATAGAGACAGAATGGAGTGGGTCGGATAGACAGAGTATGGAGTGGGGACGGATAGAGAGAGAATGGAGTGGGGATGGATAGAGACAGAATGGACTGGGGACGGATCGAGAGGGAATGGAGTGGGGACGGATAGAGAGAGAATGGAGTGGGGACGGATAGAAAGGGAATGGAGTGGGGACGGATGGAGAGAGAATGGAGTGGGGACGGATAGAGCGGGAATGGAGTGGGGACGGATTGAGAGAATGGAGTGGGGACGGATCGAGAGAGAATGGAGTGGGGACGGATAGAGAGAATGGAGTGGGGACGGATAGAGAGAATGGAGTGGGGACAGCAGAAGAGAGAATGGAGTGGGGACGGGAGAAGAGAGAATGGAGTGGGGACGGATAGAGAGGGAATGGAGTGGGGACAGATAGAGAGGGAATGGAGTGGAGACGGAGAGAGAGGGAATTGAGTGGGGACGGATAGAGAGGGAATGGAGTGGCGAAGGTTAGAGAGAGAATGGAGTGGGGAGGGATAGAGAGAGAATGGAGTGGGGACGGATATAGAGAGAATGGAGTGCGGACGGATAGAGAGAGAATGGAGTGGGGACGGATAGAGAGAGAATGGAGTGGGGACGGATAGAGAGAGAATGGAGTGCGGACGGATAGAGAGAGAATGGAGTGGGGATGGAGAGAGAGAGAATGGAGTGGGGACGGATAGAGAGGGAATGGAGTGGGGCCTGAGTGGGGCCGGGATGGATAAAGAGAGAATGGAGTGGGAACAGATAGAGAGGGAATGGAGTGGGGACGGTAGAGAGGGAATGGAGTGGGGACGGATAGAGAGAGATTGGAGTGGGGATGGATAGAGAGAGAATGGAGTGGGGACAGATAGAGAGAGAATGTAGTGGGGATGGATAGAGAGAGAATGGAGTGGGGACGGATAGAGAGAGAAAGGAGTGGGGACGGGAGAAGAGAGAATGGAGTGGGGACGGATAGAGAGGGAATAGAGTGGGGACGGATAGAGAGAGAATTTAGTGGGGACGGATACAGAGAGAATGGCGTGGGAACGGATAGAGAGAGAATGGCGTGGGGACGGAGAGAGAGAATGGAGTGGGGACAGATAGAGAGAGAATGGAGTGGAGACGGGTGAAGAGAGAATGGAGTGGGGACGGATAGAGCGGGAATGGAGTGGGGACGGATAAAGAGAGAATGGAGTGGGGAAGGTAGAGAGGGAATGGAGTGGGGACGGATAGAGAGGGAATAGAGCGGGGACGGATAGAGAGAGAATGGAGTGGGTACGGATAGAGAGAGAATGGAGTGGGGACGGTAGGGAGGGAATGGAGTGGGGACGGATAGAGAGGGAATAGAGTGGGGACGAATAGAGAGAGAATGGAGTGGGGACGGGTAAAGAGAGAATGGAGTGGGGACGGATAGAGCGGGAATGGAGTGGGGACGGATAGAGAGAGAATTGGGTGGGGACGGTAGAGAGGGAATGGAGCGGGGATGGATAGAGAGAGAATGGAGTGGGGACGGGAGAAGAGAGAATGGAGTGCGGATGGATAGAGCGGGAATGGAGTGGGGACGGATCGAGAGAGAATGGAGTGATGACGGAGAGAGAGAGAATGGAGTGGGAACGGATAGAGAGAGAATGGTGTGGGGACGGATAGAGAGAGAATGGAGTGGGGACGGATAGAGAGAGAATGGACTGGGGACGGATAGAGAGGGAATGGAGTGGGAATGGCAGAAGAGAGAATGGAGTGGGGACGGGAGAAGAGAGAATGGAGTGGGGATGGATAGAGCGGGAATGGAGTGGGGACGGATAGAGAGAGAATGGAGTGGAGACGGATAGAGAGGGAATGGAGTGGGGACGGTAGAGAGGGAATGCACTGGGGACGGATAGATAGAGAATGGAGTGATGACGGATAGAGAGAGAATGGAGTGGGGACGGATAGAGAGGGAATGGAGTGGGGACGGTAGAGAAGGAATGGAGTGGGGACGGATAGAGAGGGAATGGAGTGGGGACGGTAGAGAGGGAATGGAGTGGGGACGGATAGAGAGAGAAAGGAGTGGGGACGGATAGAGAGGGAATGGAGTGTGGACGGATAGAGAGAGAATGGAGTGGGGGCGGATAGAGATAGAATGGAGTGGGGACGGATAGAGAGAGAATGGAGTGGGGTCGGATAGAGAGAGAATGGAATGTGGATGAATAGAGAGGGAATGGAGTGGGGACAGATAGAGAGGGAATGGAGTGGGGATGGATAGATAGAGAATGGAGTGGGGACAGATAGAGAGGGAATGGAGTGGGGATGGATAGAGAGAGAATGGAGTGGGGACGGATAGAGAGAGAAAGGAGTGGGGACGGGAGAAGAGAGAATGGAGTGGGGACGTATAATGAGAGACTGAAGTGTGGACGGAGAGAGCGGGAATGGAGTGGGGACAGCAGAAGAGAGAATGGAGTGGGGACGGATAGAGAGGGAATGGAGTGGGGACGGATAGAGAGAGAATGTAGTGGGGACGGATAGAGAGGGAATGGAGTGGGGACGGATAGAGAGGGAATGGAGTGGGGACTGATCGATAGGGAATGGAGTGAGAACGGATAGAGAGGGAATGGAGTTGGGACGGATAGAGAGGGAATGGAGTGGTGAAGGATAGAGAGAGAATGGAGTGGGGATGGATAGAGAGAGAATGGAGTGGGGACGGATAGAGAGAGATTGGAGTGGGGACGGATAGAGAGAGAATGGAGTGCGGACGGATAGAGAGAGAATGGAGTGGGGACGGATTGAGAGAGAATGAAGTTGGGACGGATAGAGGGGGAATGGAGTGCCGACGGATATAGAGAGAATGGACTGGGGATGGATAGAGAGAGAATGGAGTGGGGACGGATAGAGAGAGATTGGAGTGGGGACGGATAGAGAGAGAATGGAGTGCGGACGGATAGAGAGAGAATGGAGTGGGGATGGAGAGAGAGAGAATGGAGTGGGGACGGATAGAGAGGGAATGGAGTGGGGACGGTAGAGAGGGAATGGAGTGGGGACGGATAGAGAGAGAATGGAGTGTGGAAGGTTAGAGAGAGAATGGAGTGGGGACGGATAGAGAGGGAATGGAGTGGGGACGGTAGAGAGGGAATGAAGTGGGGACGGATAGAGAGAGAACGGAGTGGGGACGGATAGAGAGGGAATGGAGTGTGGACGGATAGAGAGAGAATGGAGTGGGGGCGGATAGAGAGAGAATGGAGTGGGGACGGATAGAGAGAGAATGGAGTGGGGTCGGATAGAGAGAGAATGGAAAGTGGATGAATAGAAAGGGAATGGAGTGGGGTCAGATAGAGAGGGAATGGAGTGGGGATGGATAGATAGAGAATGGAGTGGGGACAGATAGAGAGGGAATGGAGTGGGGATGGATAGAGAGAGAATGGAGTAGGGATGGATAGAGAGAGAATGGAGTGGGGACGGGAGAAGAGAGAATGGAGTGGGGATGGATAGAGCGGGAATGGAGTGGGGACGGATCGAGAGAGAATGGAGTGATGACGGAGAGAGAGAGAATGGAGTGGGAACGGATAGAGAGAGAATGGTGTGGGGACGGATAGAGAGAGAATGGAGTGGGGACAGATAGAGAGAGAATGGACTGGGGACGGATAGAGAGGGAATGGAGTGGGAATGGCAGAAGAGAGAATGGAGTGGGGACGGGAGAAGAGAGAATGGAGTGGGGATGGATAGAGCGGGAATGGAGTGGGGACGGATAGAGAGAGAATGGGGTGGAGACGGATAGAGAGGGAATGGAGTGGGGACGGTAGAGAGGGAATGCACTGGGGACGGATAGATAGAGAATGGAGTGATGACGGATAGAGAGAGAATGGAGTGGGGACGGATAGAGAGGGAATGGAGTGGGGACGGTAGAGAAGGAATGGAGTGGGGACGGATAGAGAGGGAATGGAGTGGGGACGGTAGAGAGGGAATGGAGTGGGGACGGATAGAGAGAGAAAGGAGTGGGGACGGATAGAGAGGGAATGGAGTGTGGACGGATAGAGAGAGAATGGAGTGGGGGCGGATAGAGAGAGAATGGAGTGGGGACGGATAGAGAGAGAATGGAGTGGGGTCGGATAGAGAGAGAATGGAATGTGGATGAATAGAGAGGGAATGGAGTGGGGACAGATAGAGAGGGAATGGAGTGGGGATGGATAGATAGAGAATGGAGTGGGGACAGATAGAGAGGGAATGGAGTGGGGATGGATAGAGAGAGAATGGAGTGGGGACGGATAGAGAGAGAAAGGAGTGGGGACGGGAGAAGAGAGAATGGAGTGTGGACGTATAATGAGAGACTGAAGTGTGGACGGAGAGAGCGGGAATGGAGTGGGGACAGCAGAAGAGATAATGGAGTGGGGATGGATAGAGAGGGAATGGAGTGGGGACTGATCGATAGGGAATGGAGTGAGAACGGATAGAGAGGGAATGGAGTTGGGACGGATAGAGAGGGAATGGAGTGGGGACTGATCGATAGGGAATGGAGTGAGAACGGATAGAGAGGGAATGGAGTTGGGACGGATAGAGAGGGAATGGAGTGGTGAAGGATATAGAGAGAATGGAGTGGGGATGGATAGAGAGAGAATGGAGTGGGGACGGATAGGGGGAGAATGGAGTGCGGACGGATAGAGAGAGAATGGACTGGGGATGGATAGAGAGAGAATGGAGTGGGGACGGATAGAGAGAGATTGGAGTGGGGACGGATAGAGAGAGAATGGAGTGCGGACGGATAGAGAGAGAATGGAGTGGGGATGGAGAGAGAGAGAATGGAGTGGGGATGGATAGAGAGGGAATGGAGTGGGGCCTGAGTGGGGCCGGGATGGATAAAGAGAGAATGGAGTGGGAACAGATAGAGAGAATGGAGTGGGGACGGATAGAGAGGGAATGGAGTGGGGACGGTAGAGAGGGAATGGAGTGGGGACGGATAGAGAGAGAATGGAGTGGGGACGGATAGAGAGAGAATGGAGTGGGGACGGATAGAGAGGGAATGGAGTGGGGACGGATAGAGAGAGAATGGAGTGGGGGCGGATAGAGAGAGAATGGAGTGGGGACGGATAGAGAGAGAATGGAGTGGGGTCGGATAGAGAGAGAATGGAAAGTGGATGAATAGAAAGGGAATGGAGTGGGGTCAGATAGAGAGGGAATGGAGTGGGGATGGATAGATAGAGAATGGAGTGGGGACAGATAGAGAGGGAATGGAGTGGGGATGGATAGAGAGAGAATGGAGTAGGGACGGATAGAGAGAGAAAGGAGTGGGGACGGGAGAAGAGAGAATGGAGTGGGGACGTATAATGAGAGACTGAAGTGTGGACGGATAGAGCGGGAATGGAGTGGGGACAGCAGAAGAGAGAATGGAGTGGGGACGGATAGAGAGGGAATGGAGTGGGGACGGATAGAGAGAGAATGGAGTGGGGACGGATAGAGAGCGAATGGAATGGGGATGAATAGAGAGAGAATGGAGTAGCGACGGATACAGAGAGAATGGAGTGGGGACGGATAGAGAGAGAATGGATTGGGGACGGATAGAGACAGAATGGAGTGGGGACGGGAGAGAGGGAATGGAGCGGGGACGGATAGAGAGGGAATAGAGTGGGGACGGATAGAGAGAGAATGGAGTGGGGACGGATACAGAGAGAATGGAGTGGGGACGGATACAGAGAGAATGGAATGGGAACGGATAGAGAGAATGGAGTGGGGCCGGATAGAGAGGGAATGGAGTGAGGACGATAGAGAGGGAATGGAGTGGGGACGGATAGAGAGAGAATGGAGTGGGGACGGATAGAGAGGGAATGGAGTGGGGACGGTAGAGAGGGTATGGAGTGGGGACGGATAGAGAGGGAATAGAGTGGGGACGGATAGAGAGAGAATGGAGTGGGGACGGATAGAGAGGGAATGGAGTGGGGACGGTAGAGAGGGTATGGAGTGGAGACGGATAGAGAGAGAATGGAGTGGGGACGGATAGAGAGAGAATGGATTGGGGACGGATAGAGACAGAATGGAGTGGGGACGGGAGATAGGAAATGGAACGGGGTCGGATAGAGAGGGAATAGAGTGGGGACGGATAGAGGGAGAATGTAGTGGGGACGGATACAGAGAGAATGGCGTGGGGACGGATAGAGAGAGAATGGCGTGGGGACGGATAGAGAGAATGGAGTGGCGACGGATAGAGAGAGAATGGAGTGGGGACGGATAGAGAGAATGGAGTGGAGACGGGTGAAGAGAGAATGGAGTGGGGACGGATAGAGCGGGAATGGAGTGGGGACGGATAGAGAGAGAAAGGAGTGGGGACGGTAGAGAGGGAATGGAGTGGGGACGGATAGAGAGGGAATAGAGCAGGGACGGATAGAGAGAGAATGGAGTGGGGACGGATAGAGAGGGAATGGAGTGGGGACAGTAGGGAGGGAATGGAGTGGGGACGGTAGGGAGGGAATGGAGTGGGGACGGATAGAGAGAGAATGGAGTGGGGACGGGAGAAGAGAGAATGTAGTGGGGATGGAGAGAGCGGGAATGGAGTGGGGACGGATAGAGAGAGAATGGAGTGATGACGGATAGAGAGAGAATGGAGTGGGGACGGATAGAGAGAGAATGGAGTGGGGACGGATAGAGAGGGAGTGGAGTGGGGACGGATAGAGAGGGAAAGGAGTGGGGATGGCAGAAGAGAGAATGAGTGGGGACGGGAGAAGAGAGAATGGAGTGGGGATGGATAGAGCGGGAATGGAGTGGGGACGGATAGAGAGAGAATGGAGTGGAGACGGATAGAGAGGGAATGGAGTGGGGACGGTAGAGAGGGAATGCAATGGGGACGGATAGATAGAGAATGGAGTGATGACGGATAGAGAGGGAATGGAGTGGGGACAGTAGAGAAGGAATGGAGTGGGGACGGATAGAGAGGGAATGGAGTGGGGAGGGTAGAGAGGGAATGGAGTGGGGACGGATAGAGAGAGAATGGAGTGGGGACGGATAGAGAGGGAATGGAGTGTGGACGGATAGAGAGAGAATGGAGTGGGGGCGGATAGAGAGAGAATGGAGTGGGGACGGATAGAGAGAGAATGGAGTGGGGTCGGATAGAGAGAGAATGGAATGTGGATGAATAGAAAGGGAATGGAGTGGGGACAGATAGAGAGGGAATGGAGTGGGGATGGATAGATAGAGAATGGAGTGGGGACAGATAGAGAGGGAATGGAGTGGGGATGGATAGAGAGAGAATGGAGTGGGGACGGATAGAGAGAGAAAGGAGTGGGGACGGGAGAAGAGAGAATGGAGTGGGGACGTATAATGAGAGACTGAAGTGTGGACGGATAGAGAGAGAAAGGAGTGGGGACAGCAGAAGAGAGAATGGAGTGGGGACGGATAGAGAGCGAATGGAATGGGGATGAATAGAGAGAGAATGGAGTGGGGACGGATAAAGAGGGAATGGAGTGGGGACGGATAGAGAGGGAATGGAGTGGGGACTGATAGATAGGGAATGGAGTGAGAACGGATAGAGAGGGAATAGAGTGGGGACGGATAGAGAGAGAATGGAGTTGGGACGGATAGAGAGGGAATGGAGTGGGGACGGTAGAGAGGGTATAGAGTGGGGACGGATAGAGAGAGAATGGAGTGGGGACGGATAGAGAGAGAATGGATTGGGGACGGATAGAGACAGAATGGAGTGGCGACGGGAGAGAGGGAATGGAGCGGGGTCGGATAGAGAGGGAATAGAGTGGGGACGGATAGAGAGAGAATGTAGTGGGGACGGATACAGAGAGAATGGCGTGGGGACGGATAGAGAGAGAATGGCGTGGGGACGGAGAGAGAGAATGGAGTGGGGACAGATAGAGAGAGAATGGAGTGGGGACGGATAGAGAGAATGGAGTGGGGAAGGCAGAAGAGAGAATGGAGTGGAGACGGGTGAAGAGAGAATGGAGTGGGGACGGATAGAGCGGGAATGGAGTGGGGACGGATGGAGATAGAATGGAGTGGGGACGGTAGAGAGGGAATGGAGTGGGGACTGTAGGGAGTGAATGGAGTGGGGACGGATAGAGAGGGAATAGAGTGGGGACGAATAGAGAGAGAATGGAGTGGGGTCGGATAGAGAGAGAATGGAAAGTGGATGAATAGAAAGGGAATGGAGTGGGGTCAGATAGAGAGGGAATGGAGTGGGGATGGATAGATAGAGAATGGAGTGGGGACAGATAGAGAGGGAATGGAGTGGGGATGGATAGAGAGAGAATGGAGTAGGGACGGATAGAGAGAGAAAGGAGTGGGGACGGGAGAAGAGAGAATGGAGTGGGGACGTATAATGAGAGACTGAAGTGTGGACGGATAGAGCGGGAATGGAGTGGGGACAGCAGAAGAGAGAATGGAGTGGGGACGGATAGAGAGGGAATGGAGTGGGGACGGATAGAGAGAGAATGGAGTGGGGACGGATAGAGAGCGAATGGAATGGGGATGAATAGAGAGAGAATGGAGTTGCGACGGATACAGAGAGAATGGAGTGGGGACGGATAGAGAGAGAATGGATTGGGGACGGATAGAGACAGAATGGAGTGGGGACGGGAGAGAGGGAATGGAGCGGGGACGGATAGAGAGGGAATAGAGTGGGGACGGATAGAGAGAGAATGGAGTGGGGACGGATACAGAGAGAATGGAGTGGGGACGGATACAGAGAGAATGGAATGGGAACGGATAGAGAGAATGGAGTGGGGCCGGATAGAGAGGGAATGGAGTGAGGACGATAGAGAGGGAATGGAGTGGGGACGGATAGAGAGAGAATGGAGTGGGGACGGATAGAGAGGGAATGGAGTGGGGACGGTAGAGAGGGTATGGAGTGGGGACGGATAGAGAGGGAATAGAGTGGGGACGGATAGAGAGAGAATGGAGTGGGGACGGATAGAGAGGGAATGGAGTGGGGACGGTAGAGAGGGTATGGAGTGGAGACGGATAGAGAGAGAATGGAGTGGGGACGGATAGAGAGAGAATGGATTGGGGACGGATAGAGACAGAATGGAGTGGGGACGGGAGAGAGGAAATGGAACGGGGTCGGATAGAGAGGGAATAGAGTGGGGACGGATAGAGGGAGAATGTAGTGGGGACGGATACAGAGAGAATGGCGTGGGGACGGATAGAGAGAGAATGGCGTGGGGACGGATAGAGAGAATGGAGTGGCGACGGATAGAGAGAGAATGGAGTGGGGACGGATAGAGAGAATGGAGTGGAGACGGGTGAAGAGAGAATGGAGTGGGGACGGATAGAGCGGGAATGGAGTGGGGACGGATAGAGAGAGAAAGGAGTGGGGACGGTAGAGAGGGAATGGAGTGGGGACGGATAGAGAGGGAATAGAGCAGGGACGGATAGAGAGAGAATGGAGTGGGGACGGATAGAGAGGGAATGGAGTGGGGACAGTAGGGAGGGAATGGAGTGGGGACGGTAGGGAGGGAATGGAGTGGGGACGGATAGAGAGAGAATGGAGTGGGGACGGGAGAAGAGAGAATGTAGTGGGGATGGAGAGAGCGGGAATGGAGTGGGGACGGATAGAGAGAGAATGGAGTGATGACGGATAGAGAGAGAATGGAGTGGGGACGGATAGAGAGAGAATGGAGTGGGGACGGATAGAGAGGGAGTGGAGTGGGGACGGATAGAGAGGGAAAGGAGTGGGGATGGCAGAAGAGAGAATGAGTGGGGACGGGAGAAGAGAGAATGGAGTGGGGATGGATAGAGCGGGAATGGAGTGGGGACGGATAGAGAGAGAATGGAGTGGAGACGGATAGAGAGGGAATGGAGTGGGGACGGTAGAGAGGGAATGCAATGGGGACGGATAGATAGAGAATGGAGTGATGACGGATAGAGAGGGAATGGAGTGGGGACAGTAGAGAAGGAATGGAGTGGGGACGGATAGAGAGGGAATGGAGTGGGGAGGGTAGAGAGGGAATGGAGTGGGGACGGATAGAGAGAGAATGGAGTGGGGACGGATAGAGAGGGAATGGAGTGTGGACGGATAGAGAGAGAATGGAGTGGGGGCGGATAGAGAGAGAATGGAGTGGGGACGGATAGAGAGAGAATGGAGTGGGGTCGGATAGAGAGAGAATGGAATGTGGATGAATAGAAAGGGAATGGAGTGGGGACAGATAGAGAGGGAATGGAGTGGGGATGGATAGATAGAGAATGGAGTGGGGACAGATAGAGAGGGAATGGAGTGGGGATGGATAGAGAGAGAATGGAGTGGGGACGGATAGAGAGAGAAAGGAGTGGGGACGGGAGAAGAGAGAATGGAGTGGGGACGTATAATGAGAGACTGAAGTGTGGACGGATAGAGAGAGAAAGGAGTGGGGACAGCAGAAGAGAGAATGGAGTGGGGACGGATAGAGAGCGAATGGAATGGGGATGAATAGAGAGAGAATGGAGTGGAGACGGATAAAGAGGGAATGGAGTGGGGACGGATAGAGAGGGAATGGAGTGGGGACTGATAGATAGGGAATGGAGTGAGAACGGATAGAGAGGGAATAGAGTGGGGACGGATAGAGAGAGAATGGAGTTGGGACGGATAGAGAGGGAATGGAGTGGGGACGGTAGAGAGGGTATAGAGTGGGGACGGATAGAGAGAGAATGGAGTGGGGACGGATAGAGAGAGAATGGATTGGGGACGGATAGAGACAGAATGGAGTGGCGACGGGAGAGAGGGAATGGAGCGGGGTCGGATAGAGAGGGAATAGAGTGGGGACGGATAGAGAGAGAATGTAGTGGGGACGGATACAGAGAGAATGGCGTGGGGACGGATAGAGAGAGAATGGCGTGGGGACGGAGAGAGAGAATGGAGTGGGGACAGATGGAGAGAGAATGGAGTGGGGACGGATAGAGAGAATGGAGTGGGGAAGGCAGAAGAGAGAATGGAGTGGAGACGGGTGAAGAGAGAATGGAGTGGGGACGGATAGAGCGGGAATGGAGTGGGGACGGATGGAGATAGAATGGAGTGGGGACGGTAGAGAGGGAATGGAGTGGGGACTGTAGGGAGTGAATGGAGTGGGGACGGATAGAGAGGGAATAGAGTGGGGACGAATAGAGAGAGAATGGAGTGGGGACGGATAGAGAGAGAATGGAATGGGGATGAATAGAGAGAGAATGGAGTGGGGACGGATAAAGAGGGAATGGAGTGGGGACGGATAGAGAGGGAATGGAGTGGGGACTGATAGATAGGGAATGGAGTGAGAACGGATAGAGAGGGAATAGAGTGGGGACGGATAGAGAGAGAATGGAGTTGGGACGGATAGAGAGGGAATGGAGTGGGGACGGTAGAGAGGGTATAGAGTGGGGACGGATAGAGAGAGAATGGAGTGGGGACGGATAGAGAGAGAATGGATTGGGGACGGATAGAGACAGAATGGAGTGGCGACGGGAGAGAGGGAATGGAGCGGGGTCGGATAGAGAGGGAATAGAGTGGGGACGGATAGAGAGAGAATGTAGTGGGGACGGATACAGAGAGAATGGCGTGGGGACGGATAGAGAGAGAATGGCGTGGGGACGGAGAGAGAGAATGGAGTGGGGACAGATAGAGAGAGAATGGAGTGGGGACGGATAGAGAGAATGGAGTGGGGAAGGCAGAAGAGAGAATGGAGTGGAGACGGGTGAAGAGAGAATGGAGTGGGGACGGAGAGAGCGGGAATGGAGTGGGGACGGATGGAGATAGAATGGAGTGGGGACGGTAGAGAGGGAATGGAGTGGGGACTGTAGGGAGTGAATGGAGTGGGGACGGATAGAGAGGGAATAGAGTGGGGACGAATAGAGAGAGAATGGAGTGGGGACGGATAGAGAGAGAATTGAGTGGGGACGGATAGAGAGAGAATTGGGTGGGGACGGTAGAGAGGGAATGGAGCGGGGATGGATAGAGAGAGAATGGAGTGGGGACGGGAAAAGAGAGAATGGAGTGGGGATGGATAGAGCGGGAATGGAGTGGGGACGGACAGAGAGAGAATGGAGTGATGACGGAGAGAGAGAGAATGGAGTGGGGACGGATAGAGAGAGATTGGAGTGGGGACGGATAGAGAGAGAATGGAGTGGGGACGGATAGAGAGAGAATGGACTGGGGACGGATAGAGAGGGCATGGAGTGGGGATGGCAGAAGAGAGAATGGAGTGGGGACGGGAGAAGAGAGAATGGAGTGGGGATGGATAGAGCGGGAATGGAGTGGGGACGGATAGAGAGAGAATGGAGTGGAGACGGATAGAGAGGGAATGGAGTGGGGACGGTAGAGAGGGAATGCACTGGGGACGGATAGATAGAGAATGGAGTGATGACGGATAGAGAGAGAATGGAGTGGGGACGGATAGACAGGGAATGGAGTGGGGACGGTAGAGAAGGAATGGAGTGGGGACGGTTAGAGAGGGAATGGAGTGGGGACGGTAGAGAAGGAATGGAGTGGGGACGGATAGAGAGAGAAAGGAGTGGGGACGGATAGAGAGGGAATGGAGTGTGGACGGATAGAGAGAGAATGGAGTGGGGGCGGATAGAGAGAGAAAGGAGTGGGGACGGATAGAGAGAGAATGGAGTGGGGTCGGATAGAGAGAGAATGGAATGTGGATGAATAGAGAGGGAATGGAGTGGGGACAGATAGAGAGGGAATGGAGTGGGGATGGATAGATGGAGAATGGAGTGGGGACAGATAGAGAGGGAATGGAGTGGGGATGGATAGAGAGAGAATGGAGTGGGGACGGATAGAGAAGAAAGGAGTGGGGACGGGAGAAGAGAGAATGGAGTGGGGACGTATAATGAGAGACTGAAGTGTGGACGGAGAGAGCGGAATTGGAGTGGGGACAGCAGAAGAGAGAATGGAGTGGGGACGGATAGAGAGGGAATGGAGTGGGGACGGATAGAGAGAGAATGTAGTGGGGACGGATAGAGAGAGAATGGAGTGGGGACGGATAGAGAGCGAATGGAATGGGGATGAATAGAGAGAGAATGGAGTGGGGACGGATAAAGAGGGAATGGAGTGGGGACGGATAGAGAGGGAATGGAGTGGGGACGGATAGATAGGGAATGGAGTGAGAACGGATCGAGAGGGAATGGAGTTGGGGCGGATAGAGTGGGAATGGAGTGGTGAAAGATATAGAGAGAATGGAGTGGGGATGGATAGAGAGAGAATGGAGTGGGGACGGATAGAGAGAGAATGGAGTGGGGACGGATAGAGACAGAATGGAGTGCGGACGGATAGACAGAGTATGGAGTGGGGGCGGATAGAGAGAGAATGGAGTGGGGATGGATAGAGACAGAATGGACTGGGGACGGATCGAGAGGGAATGGAGTGGGGACGGATAGAGAGAGAATGGAGTGGGGACGGATAGAAAGGGAATGGAGTGGGGACGGATGGAGAGAGAATGGAGTGGGGACGGATAGAGCGGGAATGGAGTGGGGACGGATTGAGAGAATGGAGTGGGGACGGATGGAGAGAGAATGGAGTGGGGACGGATAGAGAGAATGGAGTGGGGACGGATAGAGAGAATGGAGTGGGGACGGCAGAAGAGAGAATGGAGAGGGGACGGGAGAAGAGAGAATGGAGTGGAGACGGATAGAGAGGGAATGGAGTGGGGACGGATAGAGAGGAAATGGAGTGGAGACGGAGAGAGAGGGAATGGAGTGGGGACGGATAGAGAGGGAATGGAGTGGCGAAGGTTAGAGAGAGAATGGAGTGGGGAGGGATAGAGAGAGAATGGAGTGGGGACGGATATAGAGAGAATGGAGTGCGGACGGATAGAGAGAGAATGGAGTGGGGACGTTTAGAGAGAGAATGGAGTGGGGACGGATAGAGAGAGAATGGAGTGGGGACGGATAGAGAGAGAATGGAGTGGTGACGGATAGAGAGAGAATGGAGTGGGGACGGATAGAGATGGAATGGAGTGGGGACGGATAGAGATGGAATGGAGTGGGGATGGATCGAGTGGGAATGGAGTGGGGACAGATAGTGAGGGAATGGAGTGGAGACGGATAGAGAGGGAATGGAGTGGGGACGGATAGAGAGGGAATGGAGTGGGGAAGGTTAGAGAGAGAATGGAGTGGGGACGGATAGAAAGGGAATGGAGTGGGGACGGATGGAGAGAGAATGGAGTGGGGACGGATAGAGAGAGAAGGGAGTGGGGACGGATAGAGAGGGAATGGAGTGGGGACGGATAGAGAGGGAATGGAGTGGGGACGGATAGAGAGGGAATGGAGTGGGGACGGATAGAGAGGGAATGGAGTGTGTACGGATAGCGAGGGAATGGAGTGGGGGCGGAGAGAGAGGGAATGGAGTGAGGACGGATAGAGAGAGAATGGAGTGGGGACGGATAGAGAGGAAATGGAGTGGAGACGGATAGAGAGAGAATGGAGTAGGGACGGATAGAAAGGGAATGGAGTGGGAACGGATGGAGAGAGAATGGAGTGGGGACGGATAGAGAGAGAATGGAGTGGGGACGGATAGAGAGAGAAGGGAGTGGGGACGGATAGAGAGGGAATGGAGTGGGAATGGATGGAGCGGGAATGGAGTGGGGACGGATAGAGAGGGAATGGAGAGTGTACGGATAGCGAGGGAATGGAGTGGGGACGGACAGAGAGGGAATGGAGTGGGGAGTGATAGATCGGGAATGGAGTGGGGACGGATAGAGAGGGAATGGAGTGGGAATGGATGGAGCGGGAATGGAGTGGGGACGGATAGAGAGGGAATGGAGAGTGTACGGATAGCGAGGGAATGGAATGGGGACGGACAGAGAGGGAATGGAGTGGGGAGTGATAGATCGGGAATGGAGTGCGGACTAATAGAGAGGGAATGGAGTGGGGACGGATGGAGAGAGAATGGAGTGGGGACGGTTCGAGAGAGAATGGAGTGGGGACGGATAGGGAGGGAATGGAGTGGGGACGAATATAAAGAGAATGGAATGCGGACGGACAGAGAGAGAATGGACTGCGGACGGAAAGAGAGAGAATGGAGTGGGGACGGATAGAGAAAGAATGGAGTGGGGACGGAGAGAGAGAGAATGGAGTGGTGACGGATAGAGAGAGAATGGAGTGGGGACGGATAGAGAGGGAATGGAGTGGGGACAGATAGAGAGGGAATGGAGTGGGGATGGATAGATAGAGAATGGAGTGGGGACAGATAGAGAGGGAATGGAGTGGGGATGGATAGAGAGAGAATGGAGTGGGGACGGATAGAGAGAGAAAGGAGTGGGGACGGGAGAAGAGAGAATGGAGTGGGGACGTATAATGAGAGACTGAAGTGTGGACGGATCGAGCGGGAATGGAGTGGGGACAGCAGAAGAGAGAATGGAGTGGGGACGGATAGAGAGGGAATGGAGTGGGGACGGATAGAGAGAGAATGTAGTGGGGACGGATAGAGAGAGAATGGAGTGGGGACGGATAGAGAGCGAATGGAATGGGGATGAATAGAGAGAGAATGGAGTGGGGACGGATAAAGAGGGAATGGAGTGGGGGCGGATAGAGAGGGAATGGAGTGGGGACTGATCGATAGGGAATGGAGTGAGAACGGATAGAGAGGGAATAGAGTGGGGACGGATAGAGAGAGAATGGAGTTGGGACGGATAGAGAGGGAATGGAGTGGGGACGGTAGAGAGGGTATAGAGTGGGGACGGATAGAGAGAGAATGGAGTGGGGACGGATAGAGAGAGAATGGATTGGGGACGGATAGAGACAGAATGGAGTGGCGACGGGAGAGAGGGAATGGAGCGGGGTTGGATAGAGAGGGAATAGAGTGGGGACGGATAGAGAGAGAATGTAGTGGGGACGGATACAGAGAGAATGGCGTGGGGACGGATAGAGAGAGAATGGCGTGGGGACGGAGAGAGAGAATGGAGTGGGGACAGATAGAGAGAGAATGGAGTGGGGACGGATAGAGAGAATGGAGTGGGGAAGGCAGAAGAGAGAATGGAGTGGAGACGGGTGAAGAGAGAATGGAGTGGGGACGGATAGAGCGGGAATGGAGTGGGGACGGATAGAGATAGAATGGAGTGGGGACGGTAGAGAGGGAATGGAGTGGGGACTGTAGGGAGTGAATGGAGTGGGGACGGATAGAGAGGGAATAGAGTGGGGACGAATAGAGAGAGAATGGAGTGGGGACGGATAGAGAGAGAATTGAGTGGGGACGGATAGAGAGAGAATTGGGTGGGGACGGTAGAGAGGGAATGGAGCGGGGATGGATAGAGAGAGAATGGAGTGGGGACGGGAGAAGAGAGAATGGAGTGGGGATGGATAGAGCGGGAATGGAGTGGGGACGGATAGAGAGAGAATGGAGTGATGACGGAGAGAGAGAGAATGGAGTGGGGACGGATAGAGAGAGATTGGAGTGGGGACGGATAGAGAGAGAATGGAGTGGGGACGGATAGAGAGAGAATGGACTGGGGACGGATAGAGAGGGCATGGAGTGGGGATGGCAGAAGAGAGAATGGAGTGGGGACGGGAGAAGAGAGAATGGAGTGGGGATGGATAGAGCGGGAATGGAGTGGGGACGGATAGAGAGAGAATGGAGTGGAGACGGATAGAGAGGGAATGGAGTGGGGACGGTAGAGAGGGAATGCACTGGGGACGGATAGATAGAGAATGGAGTGATGACGGATAGAGAGAGAATGGAGTGGGGACGGATAGAGAGGGAATGGAGTGGGGACGGTAGAGAAGGAATGGAGTGGGGACGGATAGAGAGGGAATGGAGTGGGGACGGTAGAGAAGGAATGGAGTGGGGACGGATAGAGAGAGAAAGGAGTGGGGACGGATAGAGAGGGAATGGAGTGTGGACGGATAGAGAGAGAATGGAGTGGGGGCGGATAGAGAGAGAAAGGAGTGGGGACGGATAGAGAGAGAATGGAGTGGGGTCGGATAGAGAGAGAATGGAATGTGGATGAATAGAGAGGGAATGGAGTGGGGACAGATAGAGAGGGAATGGAGTGGGGATGGATAGATAGAGAATGGAGTGGGGACAGATAGAGAGGGAATGGAGTGGGGATGGATAGAGAGAGAATGGAGTGGGGACGGATAGAGAGAGAAAGGAGTGGGGACGGGAGAAGAGAGAATGGAGTGGGGACGTATAATGAGAGACTGAAGTGTGGACGGAGAGAGCGGAAATGGAGTGGGGACAGCAGAAGAGAGAATGGAGTGGGGACGGATAGAGAGGGAATGGAGTGGGGACGGATAGAGAGAGAATGTAGTGGGGACGGATAGAGAGAGAATGGAGTGGGGACGGATAGAGAGCGAATGGAATGGGGATGAATAGAGAGAGAATGGAGTGGGGACGGATAAAGAGGGAATGGAGTGGGGACGGATAGAGAGGGAATGGAGTGGGGACGGATAGATAGGGAATGGAGTGAGAACGGATAGAGAGGGAATGGAGTTGGGACGGATAGAGTGGGAATGGAGTGGTGAAGGATATAGAGAGAATGGAGTGGGGATGGATAGAGAGAGAATGGAGTGGGGACGGATAGAGAGAGAATGGAGTGGGGACGGATAGAGACAGAATGGAGTGCGGACGGATAGACAGAGTATGGAGTGGGGACGGATAGAGAGAGAATGGAGTGGGGATGGATAGAGACAGAATGGACTGGGGACGGATCGAGAGGGAATGGAGTGGGGACAGATCGAGAGAGAATGGAGTGGGGACGGATAGAAAGGGAATGGAGTGGGGACGGATGGAGAGAGAATGGAGTGGGGACGGATAGAGCGGGAATGGAGTGGGGACGGATTGAGAGAATGGAGTGGGGACGGATGGAGAGAGAATGGAGTGGGGACGGATAGAGAGAATGGAGTGGGGACGGATAGAGAGAATGGAGTGGGGACGGCAGAAGAGAGAATGGAGAGGGGACGGGAGAAGAGAGAATGGAGTGGGGACGGATAGAGAGGGAATGGGGTGGGGACGGATAGAGAGGAAATGGAGTGGAGATGGAGAGAGAGGGAATGGAGTGGGGACGGATAGAGAGGGAATGGAGTGGCGAAGGTTAGAGAGAGAATGGAGTGGGGAGGGATAGAGAGAGAATGGAGTGGGGACGGATATAGAGAGAATGGAGTGCGGACGGATAGAGAGAGAATGGAGTGGGGACGTTTAGAGAGAGAATGGAGTGGGGACGGATAGAGAGAGAATGGAGTGGGGACGGATAGAGAGAGAATGGAGTGGTGACGGATAGACAGAGAATGGAGTGGGGACGGATAGAGATGGAATGGAGTGGGGACGGATAGAGATGGAATGGAGTGGGGATGGATCGAGTGGGAATGGAGTGGGGACAGATAGTGAGGGAATGGAGTGGAGACGGATAGAGAGGGAATGGAGTGGGGACGGATAGAGAGGGAATGGAGTGGGGTAGGTTAGAGAGAGAATGGAGTGGGGACGGATAGAAAGGGAATGGAGTGGGGACGGATGGAGAGAGAATGGAGTGGGGACGGATAGAGAGGGAATGGAGTGTGTACGGATAGCGAGGGAATGGAGTGGGGGCGGAGAGAGAGGGAATGGAGTGAGGACGGATAGAGAGAGAATGGAGTGGGGACGGATAGAGAGGAAATGGAGTGGAGACGGATAGAGAGAGAATGGAGTAGGGACGGATAGAAAGGGAATGGAGTGGGAACGGATGGAGAGAGAATGGAGTGGGGACGGATAGAGAGAGAATGGAGTGGGGATGGATAGAGAGAGAAGGGAGTGGGGACGGATAGAGAGGGAATGGAGTGGGAATGGATGGAGCGGGAATGGAGTGGGGATGGATAGAGAGGGAATGGAGAGTGTACGGATAGCGAGGGAATGGAGTGGGGACGGACAGAGAGGGAATGGAGTGGGGAGTGATAGATCGGGAATGGAGTGGGGACGGATAGAGAGGGAATGGAGTGGGAATGGATGGAGCGGGAATGGAGTGGGGACGGATAGAGAGGGAATGGAGAGTGTACGGATAGCGAGGGAATGGAATGGGGACGGACAGAGAGGGAATGGAGTGGGGAGTGATAGATTGGGAATGGAGTGCGGACTAATAGAGAGGGAATGGAGTGGGGACGGATGGAGAGAGAATGGAGTGGGGACGGTTAGAGAGAGAATGGAGTGGGGACGGATAGGGAGGGAATGGAGTGGGGACGAATATAAAGAGAATGGAATGCGGACGGACAGAGAGAGAATGGACTGCGGACGGAAAGAGAGAGAATGGAGTGGGGACGGATAGAGAAAGAATGGAGTGGGGACGGAGAGAGAGAGAATGGAGTGGTGACGGATAGAGAGAGAATGGAGTGGGGACGGATAGAGAGGGAATGGAATGGGGATGGATCGAGTGGGAATGGAGTGGGGACGGATAGAGAGGGAATGGAGTGGGGACGGTTAGAGAGAAAATGGAGTGGGGACGGATAGGGAGAGGATAGAGTGGGGAAGGATAGAGAGAGAATGGAGTGGGGACGGTATAGACGGAATGGAGTGGGGACAGATTGAGAGAATGGAGTGGGGACGGATAGAGAGAATGGAGTGGGGACGGCAGAAGAGAGAATGGAGTGGGGACGGGAGAAGAGAGAATGGAGTGGGGACGGATAGAGCGGGAATGGAGTGGGGACGGATAGAGAGAGAATGGTGTGGGGACGGATAGACAGGGAAAGGATTGGGGACGGTATAGAGGGAATGGAGTGGGGACGGTAGAGAGGGAATGGAGTGGGGACAGATAGAGGGAATAGAGTGGGGACGGATAGAGAGAGAATGGAGTGGGGACGGATAGAGAGAGAATGGTGTGGGGACGGATAGAGAGAGAATGGAGTGGGGACGGATAGAGAGAGAATGGAGTGGGGACGTTCGAGAGGGAATGGAGCAGGGACGGATAGAGAGGGAATAGAGTGGGGACGGATAGAGAGAGAATGGGATGGGGACGGATAGAGGGGGAATGAAGTCGGGACGGATGGAGAGAGAATGGTGTGGGGGCGGATAGAGCGGGAATGGTGTGGGGACGGATAGAGAGAGAATGGAGTGGAGACGGATAGAGAGGGAATGGAGTGGGGACGGTAGAGAGGGAATGGAGTGGGGACGGATAGAGAGAGAATGGAGTGGGGACGGATAGAGAGGGAATGGAGTGGGGACGGTAGAGAGGGGATGGAGTGGGGATGGATAGAGAGGGAATAGAGTGGGGACGGATGGAGAGAGAATGAAGTGGGGACGGATAGAGAGAGAATGGAGTGGGGATGGATAGAGAGAGAATGGAGTGGGGACGGTAGAGAGGCAATGGAGCGGGGACGGATAGAGAGGGAATAGAGAGGGGACGGATAGAGAGAGAATGGAGTGGGGACGGTAGTGAGGGAATGGAGTGGGGACGGATAGAGAGGGAATAGAGTGGGGACGGATAGAAAGAGAATGGTGTGGGGACGGATAGAAAGAGAATGGAGTGGGGACGGATAGAGAGAGAATGGAGTGGGGACGGATAGAGAGAGAATGGAGTGGGGACGGTAGAGAGGGAATGGAGCGGGGACGGATAGAGAGGGAATAGAGTGGGCACGGATAGACAGAGAATGGAGTGGGGATGGATAAAGAGAGAATGGAGTGGGAACGGATAGAGAGAATGGAGTGGGGACGGATAGAGAGGGAATGGAGTGGGGACGGTAGAGACGGAATGGAGTGGGGACGGATAGAGAGAGAATGGAGTGGGGACGGAAAGAGCGGGAATGGAGTAGGGATGGATAGAGAGGGAATGGAGTGGGGACGGATGGAGAGAGAATGGAGTGGGGACGGATAGAGAAAAAATGTAGTGGGGACGGGTAGAGACGGAAAGGAGTGGGGACGGAGATGGGGAGAATGGAGTGGGGACGGATAGAGAGAAAATGGATTGGGGACGGATAGAGTGAGAATGGAGCGGGGACGGATAGAGAGAGAATGGAGTGGGGACGGATAGAGAGACAATGGAGTGGGGACGGATAGAGAGAGAATAGAGTGGGGAATGATAGAGAGAGAATGGAGTGGGGAACGATAGAGAGAGAATGGAGTGGGGACGGATAGAGAGAGAATGGAGTGGGGACGGATAGACAGGGAATGGAGTGGGGACAAATAGAGAGGGAATGGAGTGGGGACGGATGGAGACAGAATGGAGTGGGGACGGTTAGAGAGAGAATGGAGTGGGGACGGATAGGGAGGGAATGGAGTGGGGACGAATATAAAGAGAATGGAATGCGGACGGACAGAGAGAGAATGGACTGCGGACGGAAAGAGAGAGAATGGAGTGGGGACGGATAGAGAAAGAATGGAGTGGGGACGGAGAGAGAGAGAATGGAGTGGTGACGGATAGAGAGAGAATGGAGTGGGGACGGATAGAGAGGGAATGGAATGGGGATGGATCGAGTGGGAATGGAGTGGGGACGGATAGAGAGGGAATGGAGTGGGGACGGTTAGAGAGAAAATGGAGTGGGGACGGATAGGGAGAGAATGGAGTGGGGAAGGATAGAGAGAGAATGGAGTGGGGACGGTATAGACGGAATGGAGTGGGGACAGATTGAGAGAATGGAGTGGGGACGGATAGAGAGAATGGAGTGGGGACGGCAGAAGAGAGAATGGAGTGGGGACGGGAGAAGAGAGAATGGAGTGGGGACGGATAGAGCGGGAATGGAGTGGGGACGGATAGACAGGGAAAGGATTGGGGACGGTATAGAGGGAATGGAGTGGGGACGGTAGAGAGGGAATGGAGTGGGGACAGATAGAGGGAATAGAGTGGGGACGGATAGAGAGAGAATGGAGTGGGGACGGATAGAGAGAGAATGGTGTGGGGACGGATAGAGAGAGAATGGAGTGGGGACGGATAGAGAGAGAATGGAGTGGGGACGTTCGAGAGGGAATGGAGCAGGGACGGATAGAGAGGGAATAGAGTGGGGACGGATAGAGAGAGAATGGGATGGGGACGGATAGAGGGGGAATGAAGTCGGGACGGATGGAGAGAGAATGGTGTGGGGGCGGATAGAGCGGGAATGGTGTGGGGAGGGATAGAGAGAGAATGGAGTGGAGACGGATAGAGAGGGAATGGAGTGGGGACGGTAGAGAGGGAATGTTGTGGGGACGGATAGAGAGAGAATGGAGTGGGGACGGATAGAGAGGGAATGGAGTGGGGACGGTAGAGAGGGGATGGAGTGGGGATGGATAGAGAGGGAATAGAGTGGGGACGGATGGAGAGAGAATGAAGTGGGGACGGATAGAGAGAGAATGGAGTGGGGATGGATAGAGAGAGAATGGAGTGGGGACGGTAGAGAGGCAATGGAGCGGGGACGGATAGAGAGGGAATAGAGTGGGGACGGATAGAGAGAGAATGGAGTGGGGACGGTAGTGAGGGAATGGAGTGGGGACGGATAGAGAGGGAATAGAGTGGGGACGGATAGAAAGAGAATGGTGTGGGGACGGATAGAAAGAGAATGGAGTGGGGACGGATAGAGAGAGAATGGAGTGGGGACGGTAGAGAGGGAATGGAGCGGGGACGGATAGAGAGGGAATAGAGTGGGCACGGATAGACAGAGAATGGAGTGGGGATGGATAAAGAGAGAATGGAGTGGGAACGGATAGAGAGAATGGAGTGGGGACGGATAGAGAGGGAATGGAGTGGGGACGGTAGAGACGGAATGGAGTGGGGATGGATAGAGAGCGAATGGAGTGGGGGCGGATAGAGAAAAAATGTAGTGGGGACGGGTAGAGAGGGAAAGGAGTGGGGACGGAGATGGGGAGAATGGAGTGGGGACGGATAGAGAGAAAATGGATTGGGGACGGATAGAGTGAGAATGGAGCGGGGACGGATAGAGAGAGAATGGAGTGGGGACGGATAGAGAGACAATGGAGTGGGGACGGATAGAGAGAGAATAGAGTGGGGAATGATAGAGAGAGAATGGAGTGGGGAACGATAGAGAGAGAATGGAGTGGGGACGGATAGAGAGAGAATGGAGTGGGGACGGATAGACAGGGAATGGAGTGGGGACGGATAGAGAGGGAACGGAGTGGGGATGGATAGAGTGGGAATGGAGTGGGGACTGATAGAGAGGGAATGGAGTGGGGACGGTGAGAGAGGGAATGGAGTGGGGACGGATAGAAAGTGAATGGAGTGGGGACGGATGGAGAGAGAATGGAGTGGGGACGGATAGAGAGAGAAGGGAGTGGGGACGGATAGAGAGGGAATGGTGTGGCGTTGGATGGAGCGGGAATGGAGTGGGGATGGATAGAGAGAGAATGGATTCGGAACGGATAGAAAGGGAATGGAGTGGGGACGGATGGAGAGAGAATGGACTGGGGACGGATGGAGAGAGAATGGAGTGGGGACGGATGGAGAGAGAAGGGAGTGGGGACGGATAGAGAGGGAATGGAGTGGGGATGGATAGAGCGGGAATTGAGTGGGGACGGATAGCGAGAGAATGGAGTGGGGACGGATAGCGAGAGAATGGAGTGGGGACGGATAGAGAGGGAATGGAGTGGGGTTGGATAGAGAGGGAATGGAGTCGAGACGGATAGAGAGGGAATCGAGTGGGGACGGATAGAGAGAGAATGGATTGGGGACGGATAGAGAGGGAATCGAGTGGGGACGGATAGAGAGAGAATGGAGTGGGGACGGATAGAGAGGGAATGAAGTGGGGACGGATAGAGATGGAATGGAGTTGGGACGGATGGGGAGAGAATGGAGTGGGCCCGGATAGAGAAAAAATGGTGTGGGGACGGGTCGAGAGGGAATGAAGTGGGGACGGAGATAGATTGAATGGAGTGGGGACGGATAGAGAGAGAATGGAGTGGGGACGGATCGAGAGGGGATGGAGCGGGGACGGATAGAGAGAGAATGGAGTGGGGACGGATAGAGAGAGAATGGAGTGGGGACGGATAGAGGGAGAATGGAGTGGGGACTGAAGAGAGGGAATGGAGTCGGGGCAGATAGAGAGAATGGAGTGGGGACGGATAGAGAGGGAATGGAGTGGGGACGGATAGAGAATGGAGTGGGGACGGATAGAGAGGGAATCGACTGGGGACGGATAGAGAGAGAATGGAGTGGGGACGGAAAGAGCGGGAATGGAGTGGGGACGGATGGAGAGAAAATGGAGTGGGGGCGGATAGAGAAAAAATGGAGTGGGGACGGGTAGAGAGGGTATGGAGTGGGGACGGAGATGAGGAGAATGGAGTGGGGACGGATAGAGAGAAAATGGAGTGGGGACGGATAGAGTGAGAATAGAGCGGGGACGGATGGAGAGAGAATGGAGTGGGGACGGATAGAGAGAGAATGGAGTGGGGAACGATAGAGAGAGAATGGAGTGGGGACGGATAGAGAGAGAATGGAGTGGGGACGGAGAGAGAGAGAATAGAGTGGGGACGGACAGAGAGGGAATGGAGTGGGGACGGATAGAGAGGGAATGGAGTGGGGATGGATAGAGAGAGAATGGAATTGGAACGGATAGAAAGGGAATGGAGTGGGGACGGATGGAGAGAGAATGGACTGGGGACGGATAGAGAGAGAAGGGAGTGGGGACGGATAGAGAGGGAATGGAGTGGGGATGGATAGAGCGGGAATGGAGTGGGGATGGATAGAGCGGGAATGGAGTGGGGACGGATAGAGAGGGAATGGAGTGGGGATGGATATAGAGAGAATGGAATAGGAACGGATAGAAAGGGAATGGAGTGGGGACGGATGGAGAGAGAAGGGAGTGGGGATGGATAGAGAGGGAATGGAGTGGGGATGGACAGAGCGGGAATGGAGTGGGGACGGATAGCGAGAGAATGGAGTGGGGACGGATAGCGAGAAAATGGAGTGGGGACGGAGAGAGAGGGAATGAAGTGGGGATGGATAGAGAGGGAATGGAGTGGAGACGGATAGAGAGGGAATCGAGTGGGGACGGATAGAGAGAGAATGGATTGGGGACGGATCGAGAGGATATCGAGTGGGGACGGATAGAGAGAGAATGGAGTGGGGACGGGTAGAGAGGGAATGGAGTGGGGACGGAGATAGATTGAATGGAGTGGGGACGGATAGAGAGAGAATGGAGTGGGGACGGATCGAGAGAGGATGGAGCGGGGACGGATAGAGAGAGAATGGAGTGGGGACGGAGAGAGAGAGAATGGAGCGGGGACGGATAGAGGGAGAATGGAGTGGGGACGGAAGAGAGGGAATGGAGTCGGGGCAGATAGAGAGAATGGAGTGGGGACGGATAGAGAGGGAATGGAGAGGGGACGGATAGAGAATGGAGTGGGGACGGATAGAGAGGGAATGGAGTGGGAACAGAGAGAGAGAGAATAGAGTGGGGACGGATAGAGAGGGAATGGAGTGGGGACGGATAGAGAGGGAATGGAGTGGGGATGGATAGAGAGAGAATGGAATAGGAACGGATAGAAAGGGAATGGAGTGGGGACGGATGGAGAGAGAATGGAGTGGGGACGGATAGAGAGAGAAGGGAGTGGGGACGGATAGAGAGGGAATGGAGTGGGGATGGATAGAGCGGGAATGGAGTGGGGATGGACAGAGCGGGAATGGATTCAGAGGGAATGGAGTGGGGAGGGATGGAGAGTGAATGGAGTGGTGTCGGATAGAGAGAGAATGGAATGGGGTCGGATAGAGAGAGAATCGAGTTTGGAGGGATAGATCGGGAATGGAGTGGGGACGGATAGAGAGGGAATGGAGTGGGGACGGATAGAGAGAGAATGGAGTAGTGACGGATAGAGAGGGAATGGAGTGGGGACGGATAGAGAGAGAATGGAGTGGGGACGGACAGAGATGGAATGGAGTGGGGACGGATAGAAAGGGAATGGAGTGGGGACGGATAGAGAGAGAATGGAGTAGGGACGGATAGAAAGGGAATGGAGTGGGGACGGATAGAGAGAGAATGGAGTGGGGATGGATAGAGACAGAATGGACTGGGGACGGATCGAGAGGGAATGGAGTGGGGACGGATAGAGAGAGAATGGAGTGGGGACGGATAGAGAGAGAATGGAGTGGGGACGGATAGAGAGAGAATTGAGTGGGGATGGCAGAAGAGAGAATGGAGTGGGGACGGGGGAAGAGAGAATGGAGTGGGGATGGATAGAGCGGCAATGGAGTGGGGACGGATAGAGAGAGAATGGAGTGGAGACGGATAGAGAGGGAATGGAGTGGGGACGGTAGAGAGGGAATGCACTGGGGACGGATAGATAGAGAATGGAGTGATGACGGATAGAGAGAGAATGGAGTGGGGACGGATAGAGAAAGAATGGAGTGGGGACGGTAGAGAAGGAATGGAGTGGGGACGGATAGAGAGGGAATGGATTGGGGACGGTAGAGAAGGAATGGAGTGGGGACGGATAGAGAGAGAAAGGAGTGGGGACGGATAGAGAGGGAATGGAATGTGGACGGATAGAGAGAGAATGGAGTGGGGGCGGATAGAGAGAGAATGGAGTGGGGACGGATAGAGAGAGAATGGAGTGGGGTCGGATAGAGAGAGAATGGAATGTGGATGAATAGAGAGGGAATGGAGTGGGGACAGATAGAGAGAGAATTGAGTGGGGATGGCAGAAGAGAGAATGGAGTGGGGACGGGGGAAGAGAGAATGGAGTGGGGATGGATAGAGCGGGAATGGAGTGGGGACGGATAGAGAGAGAATGGAGTGGAGACGGATAGAGAGAGAATGGAGTGGGGTCGGATAGAGAGAGAATGGAATGTGGATGAATAGAGAGGGAATGGAGTGGGGACAGATAGAGAGGGAATGGAGTGGGGATGGATAGATAGAGAATGGAGTGGGGACAGATAGAGAGGGAATGGAGTGGGGATGGATAGAGAGAGAATGGTGTGGGGACGGATAGAGAGAGAAAGGAGTGGGGACGGGAGAAGAGAGAATGGAGTGGGGACGTATAATGAGAGACTGAAGTGTGGACGGAGAGAGCGGAAATGGAGTGGGGACAGCAGAAGAGAGAATGGAGTGGGGACGGATAGAGAGGCAATGGAGTGGGGACGGATAGAGAGAGAATGTAGTGGGGACGGATAGAGAGAGAATGGAGTGGGGACGGATAGAGAGCGAATGGAATGGGGATGAATAGAGAGAGAATGGAGTGGGGACGGATAAAGAGGGAATGGAGTGGGGACGGATAGAGAGGGAATGGAGTGGGGACGGTAGAGACGGAATGGAGTGGGGACGGATAGAGAGGGAATGGAGCGGGGACGGATAGAGAGGGAATAGAGTGGGCACGGATAGACAGAGAATGGAGTGGGGATGGATAAAGAGAGAATGGAGTGGGAACGGATAGAGAGAATGGAGTGGGGACGGATAGAGAGGGAATGGAGTGGGGACGGTAGAGACGGAATGGAGTGGGGACGGATAGAGAGAGAATGGAGTGGGGACGGAAAGAGCGGGAATGGCGTAGGGATGGATAGAGAGGGAATGGAGTGGGGACGGATGGAGAGCGAATGGAGTGGGGGCGGATAGAGAAAAAATGTAGTGGGGACGGGTAGAGAGGGAAAGGAGTGGGGACGGAGATGGGGAGAATGGAGTGGGGACGGATAGAGAGAAAATGGATTGGGGACGGATAGAGTGAGAATGGAGCGGGGACGGATAGAGAGAGAATGGAGTGGGGACGGATAGAGAGACAATGGAGTGGGGACGGATAGAGAGAGAATAGAGTGGGGAATGATAGAGAGAGAATGGAGTGGGGAACGATAGAGAGAGAATGGAGTGGGGACGGATAGAGAGAGAATGGAGTGGGGACGGATAGACAGGGAATGGAGTGGGGACGGATAGAGAGGGAACGGAGTGGGGATGGATAGAGTGGGAATGGAGTGGGGACTGATAGAGAGGGAATGGAGTGGGGACGGTGAGAGAGGGAATGGAGTGGGGACGGATAGAAAGTGAATGGAGTGGGGACGGATGGAGAGAGAATGGAGTGGGGACGGATAGAGAGAGAAGGGAGTGGGGACGGATAGAGAGGGAATGGTGTGGCGTTGGATGGAGCGGGAATGGAGTGGGGATGGATAGAGAGAGAATGGATTCGGAACGGATAGAAAGGGAATGGAGTGGGGACGGATGGAGAGAGAATGGACTGGGGACGGATGGAGAGAGAATGGAGTGGGGACGGATGGAGAGAGAAGGGAGTGGGGACGGATAGAGAGGGAATGGAGTGGGGATGGATAGAGCGGGAATTGAGTGGGGACGGATAGCGAGAGAATGGAGTGGGGACGGATAGCGAGAGAATGGAGTGGGGACGGATAGAGAGGGAATGGAGTGGGGTTGGATAGAGAGGGAATGGAGTCGAGACGGATAGAGAGGGAATCGAGTGGGGACGGATAGAGAGAGAATGGATTGGGGATGGATAGAGAGGGAATCGAGTGGGGACGGATAGAGAGAGAATGGAGTGGGGACGGATAGAGAGGGAATGAAGTGGGGACGGATAGAGATGGAATGGAGTTGGGACGGATGGGGAGAGAATGGAGTGGGCCCGGATAGAAAAAAAATGGTGTGGGGACGGGTCGAGAGGGAATGAAGTGGGGACGGAGATAGATTGAATGGAGTGGGGACGGATAGAGAGAGAATGGAGTGGGGACGGATCGAGAGGGGATGGAGCGGGGACGGATAGAGAGAGAATGGAGTGGGGACGGATAGAGAGAGAATGGAGTGGGGACGGATAGAGAGAGAATGGAGTGGGGACGGATAGAGGGAGAATGGAGTGGGGACTGAAGAGAGGGAATGGAGTCGGAGCAGATAGAGAGAATGGATTGGGGACGGATAGAGAGGGAATGGAGTGGGGACGGATAGAGAATGGAGTGGGGACGGATAGAGAGGGAATCGACTGGGGACGGATAGAGAGAGAATGGAGTGAGGACGGAAAGAGCGGGAATGGAGTGGGGACGGATGGAGAGAAAATGGAGTGGGGGCGGATAGAGAAAAAATGGAGTGGGGACGGGTAGAGAGGGTATGGAGTGGGGACGGAGATGAGGAGAATGGAGTGGGGACGGATAGAGAGAAAATGGTGTGGGGACGGATAGAGTGAGAATAGAGCGGGGACGGATGGAGAGAGAATGGAGTGGGGACGGATAGAGAGAGAATGGAGTGGGGAACGATAGAGAGAGAATGGAGTGGGGACGGATAGAGAGAGAATGGAGTGGGGACGGAGAGAGAGAGAATAGAGTGGGGACGGACAGAGAGGGAATGGAGTGGGGACGGATAGAGAGGGAATGGAGTGGGGATGGATAGAGAGAGAATGGAATTGGAACGGATAGAAAGGGAATGGAGTGGGGACGGATGGAGAGAGAATGGACTGGGGACGGATAGAGAGAGAAGGGAGTGGGGACGGATAGAGAGGGAATGGAGTGGGGATGGATAGAGCGGGAATGGAGTGGGGATGGATAGAGCGGGAATGGAGTGGGGACGGATAGAGAGGGAATGGAGTGGGGATGGATATAGAGAGAATGGAATAGGAATGGATAGAAAGGGAATGGAGTGGGGACGGATGGAGAGAGAAGGGAGTGGGGATGGATAGAGAGGGAATGGAGTGGGGATGGACAGAGCGGGAATGGAGTGGGGACGGATAGCGAGAGAATGGAGTGGGGACGGATAGCGAGAAAATGGAGTGGGGACGGAGAGAGAGGGAATGAAGTGGGGATGGATAGAGAGGGAATGGAGTGGAGACGGATAGAGAGGGAATCGAGTGGGGACGGATAGAGAGAGAATGGATTGGGGACGGATCGAGAGGAAATCGAGTGGGGACGGATAGAGAGAGAATGGAGTGGGGACGGGTAGAGAGGGAATGGAGTGGGGACGGAGATAGATTGAATGGAGTGGGGACGGATAGAGAGAGAATGGAGTGGGGACGGATCGAGAGAGGATGGAGCGGGGACGGATAGAGAGAGAATGGAGTGGGGACGGAGAGAGAGAGAATGGAGCGGGGACGGATAGAGGGAGAATGGAGTGGGGACGGAAGAGAGGGAATGGAGTCGGGGCAGATAGAGAGAATGGAGTGGGGACGGATAGAGAGGGAATGGAGAGGGGACGGATAGAGAATGGAGTGGGGACGGATAGAGAGGGAATGGAGTGGGAACAGAGAGAGAGAGAATAGAGTGGGGACGGATAGAGAGGGAATGGAGTGGGGACGGATAGAGAGGGAATGGAGTGGGGATGGATAGAGAGAGAATGGAATAGGAACGGATAGAAAGGGAATGGAGTGGGGACGGATGGAGAGAGAATGGAGTGGGGACGGATAGAGAGAGAAGGGAGTGGGGAGGGATAGAGAGGGAATGGAGTGGGGATGGATAGAGCGGGAATGGAGTGGGGATGTACAGAGCGGGAATGGATTGAGAGGGAATGGAGTGGGGAGGGATGGAGAGTGAATGGAGTGGTGTCGGATAGAGAGAGAATGGAATGGGGTCGGATAGAGAGAGAATCGAGTTTGGAGGGATAGATCGGGAATGGAGTGGGGACGGATAGAGAGGGAATGGAGTGGGGACGGATAGAGAGAGAATGGAGTAGTGACGGATAGAGAGGGAATGGAGTGGGGACGGATAGAGAGAGAATGGAGTGGGGACGGACAGAGATGGAATGGAGTGGGGACGGATAGAAAGGGAATGGAGTGGGGACGGATAGAGAGAGAATGGAGTCGGGACGGATAGAAAGGGAATGGAGTGGGGACGGATAGAGAGAGAATGGAGTGGGGATGGATAGAGACAGAATGGACTGGGGACGGATCGAGAGGGAATGGAGTGGGGACGGATAGAGAGAGAATGGAGTGGGGACGGATAGAGAGAGAATGGAGTGGGGACGGATAGAGAGAGAATTGAGTGGGGATGGCAGAAGAGAGAATGGAGTGGGGACGGGGGAAGAGAGAATGGAGTGGGGATGGATAGAGCGGGAATGGAGTGGGGACGGATAGAGAGAGAATGGAGTGGAGACGGATAGAGAGGGAATGGAGTGGGGACGGTAGAGAGGGAATGCACTGGGGACGGATAGATAGAGAATGGAGTGATGACGGATAGAGAGAGAATGGAGTGGGGACGGATAGAGAGGGAATGGAGTGGGGACGGTAGAGAAGGAATGGAGTGGGGACGGATAGAGAGGGAATGGAGTGGGGACGGTAGAGAAGGAATGGAGTGGGGACGGATAGAGAGAGAAAGGAGTGGGGACGGATAGAGAGGGAATGGAGTGTGGACGGATAGAGAGAGAATGGAGTGGGGGCGGATAGAGAGAGAATGGAGTGGGGACGGATAGAGAGAGAATGGAGTGGGGTCGGATAGAGAGAGAATGGAATGTGGATGAATAGAGAGGGAATGGAGTGGGGACAGATAGAGAGGGAATGGAGTGGGGATGGATAGATAGAGAATGGAGTGGGGACAGATAGAGAGGGAATGGAGTGGGGATGGATAGAGAGAGAATGGTGTGGGGACGGATAGAGAGAGAAAGGAGTGGGGACGGGAGAAGAGAGAATGGAGTGGGGACGTATAATGAGAGACTGAAGTGTGGACGGAGAGAGCGGAAATGGAGTGGGGACAGCAGAAGAGAGAATGGAGTGGGGACGGATAGAGAGGCAATGGAGTGGGGACGGATAGAGAGAGAATGGAATGGGGACGGATAGAGAGAGAATGGAGTGGGGACGGATAGAGAGCGAATGGAATGGGGATGAATAGAGAGAGAATGGAGTGGGGACGGATAAAGAGGGAATGGAGTGGGGACGGATAGAGAGGGAATGGAGTGGGGACGGATAGATAGGGAATGGAGTGAGAACGGATAGAGAGGGAATGGAGTTGGGACGGATAGAGAGGGAATGGAGTGGTGAAGGATATAGAGAGAATGGAGTGGGGATGGATAGAGAGAGAATGGAGTGGGGACGGATAGAGAGAGAATGGAGTGGGGACGGATAGAGACAGAATGGAGTGCGGACGGATAGACAGAGTATGGAGTGGGGACGGATAGAGAGAGAATGGAGTGGGGATGGATAGAGACAGAATGGACTGGGGACGGATCGAGAGGGAATGGAGTGGGGACGGATAGAGAGAGAATGGAGTGGGGACGGATAGAAAGGGAATGGAGTGGGGACGGATGGAGAGAGAATGGAGTGGGGACGGATAGAGCGGGAATGGAGTGGGGACGGATTGAGAGAATGGAGTGGGGACGGATCGAGAGAGAATGGAGTGGGGACGGATAGAGAGAATGGAGTGGGGACGGATAGAGAGAATGGAGTGGGGACGGCAGAAGAGAGAATGGAGTGGGGACGGGAGAAGAGAGAATGGAGTGGGGACGGATAGAGAGGGAATGGAGTGGGGACAGATAGAGAGGAAATGGAGTGGAGACGGAGAGAGAGGGAATGGAGTGGGGACGGATAGAGAGGGAATGGAGTGGCGAAGGTTAGAGAGAGAATGGAGTGGGGAGCGATAGAGAGAGAATGGAGTGGGGACGGATATAGAGAGAATGGAGTGCGGACGGATAGAGAGAGAATGGAGTGGGGACGTTTAGAGAGAGAATGGAGTGGGGACGGATAGAGAGAGAATGGAGTGGGGACGGATAGAGAGAGAATGGAGTGGTGACGGATAGAGAGAGAATGGAATAGGAACGGATAGAAAGGGAATGGAGTGGGGACGGATGGAGAGAGAATGGAGTGGGGACGGATAGAGAGAGAAGGGAGTGGGGACGGATAGAGAGGGAATGGAGTGGGGATGGATAGAGCGGGAATGGAGTGGGGATGGACAGAGCGGGAATGGATTGAGAGGGAATGGAGTGGGGAGGGATGGAGAGTGAATGGAGTGGTGTCGGATAGAGAGAGAATGGAATGGGGTCGGATAGAGAGAGAATCGAGTTTGGAGGGATAGATCGGGAATGGAGTGGGGACGGATAGAGAGGGAATGGAATGGGGACGGATAGAGAGAGAATGGAGTAGTGACGGATAGAGAGGGAATGGAGTGGGGACGGATAGAGAGAGAATGGAGTGGGGACGGACAGAGATGGAATGGAGTGGGGACGGATAGAAAGGGAATGGAGTGGGGACGGATAGAGAGAGAATGGAGTAGGGACGGATAGAAAGGGAATGGAGTGGGGACGGATAGAGAGAGAATGGAGTGGGGATGGATAGAGACAGAATGGACTGGGGACGGATCGAGAGGGAATGGAGTGGGGACGGATAGAGAGAGAATGGAGTGGGGACGGATAGAGAGAGAATGGAGTGGGGACGGATAGAGAGAGAATTGAGTGGGGATGGCAGAAGAGAGAATGGAGTGGGGACGGGGGAAGAGAGAATGGAGTGGGGATGGATAGAGCGGGAATGGAGTGGGGACGGATAGAGAGAGAATGGAGTGGAGACGGATAGAGAGGGAATGGAGTGGGGACGGTAGAGAGGGAATGCACTGGGGACGGATAGATAGAGAATGGAGTGATGACGGATAGAGAGAGAATGGAGTGGGGACGGATAGAGAGGGAATGGAGTGGGGACGGTAGAGAAGGAATGGAGTGGGGACGGATAGAGAGGGAATGGAGTGGGGACGGTAGAGAAGGAATGGAGTGGGGACGGATAGAGAGAGAAAGGAGTGGGGACGGATAGAGAGGGAATGGAGTGTGGACGGATAGAGAGAGAATGGAGTGGGGGCGGATAGAGAGAGAATGGAGTGGGGACGGATAGAGAGAGAATGGAGTGGGGTCGGATAGAGAGAGAATGGAATGTGGATGAATAGAGAGGGAATGGAGTGGGGACAGATAGAGAGGGAATGGAGTGGGGATGGATAGATAGAGAATGGAGTGGGGACAGATAGAGAGGGAATGGAGTGGGGATGGATAGAGAGAGAATGGTGTGGGGACGGATAGAGAGAGAAAGGAGTGGGGACGGGAGAAGAGAGAATGGAGTGGGGACGTATAATGAGAGACTGAAGTGTGGACGGCGAGAGCGGAAATGGAGTGGGGACAGCAGAAGAGAGAATGGAGTGGGGACGGATAGAGAGGCAATGGAGTGGGGACGGATAGAGAGAGAATGGAATGGGGACGGATAGAGAGAGAATGGAGTGGGGACGGATAGAGAGCGAATGGAATGGGGATGAATAGAGAGAGAATGGAGTGGGGACGGATAAAGAGGGAATGGAGTGGGGACGGATAGAGAGGGAATGGAGTGGGGACGGATAGATAGGGAATGGAGTGAGAACGGATAGAGAGGGAATGGAGTTGGGACGGATAGAGAGGGAATGGAGTGGTGAAGGATATAGAGAGAATGGAGTGGGGATGGATAGAGAGAGAATGGAGTGGGGACGGATAGAGAGAGAATGGAGTGGGGACGGATAGAGACAGAATGGAGTGCGGACGGATAGACAGAGTATGGAGTGGGGACGGATAGAGAGAGAATGGAGTGGGGATGGATAGAGACAGAATGGACTGGGGACGGATCGAGAGGGAATGGAGTGGGGACGGATAGAGAGAGAATGGAGTGGGGACGGATAGAAAGGGAATGGAGTGGGGACGGATGGAGAGAGAATGGAGTGGGGACGGATAGAGCGGGAATGGAGTGGGGACGGATTGAGAGAATGGAGTGGGGACGGATCGAGAGAGAATGGAGTGGGGACGGATAGAGAGAATGGAGTGGGGACGGATAGAGAGAATGGAGTGGGGACGGCAGAAGAGAGAATGGAGTGGGGACGGGAGAAGAGAGAATGGAGTGGGGACGGATAGAGAGGGAATGGAGTGGGGACAGATAGAGAGGAAATGGAGTGGAGACGGAGAGAGAGGGAATGGAGTGGGGACGGATAGAGAGGGAATGGAGTGGCGAAGGTTAGAGAGAGAATGGAGTGGGGAGCGATAGAGAGAGAATGGAGTGGGGACGGATATAGAGAGAATGGAGTGCGGACGGATAGAGAGAGAATGGAGTGGGGACGTTTAGAGAGAGAATGGAGTGGGGACGGATAGAGAGAGAATGGAGTGGGGACGGATAGAGAGAGAATGGAGTGGTGACGGATAGAGAGAGAATGGAGTGGGGACGGATAGAGATGGAATGGAGTGGGGACGGATAGAGATGGAATGGAGTGGGGATGGATCGAGTGGGAATGGAGTGGGGACAGATAGTGAGGGAATGGAGTGGGGACGGATAGAGAGGGAATGGAGTGGGGAAGGTTAGAGAGAGAATGGAGTGGGGACGGATAGAAAGGGAATGGAGTGGGGACGGATGGAGAGAGAATGGAGTGGGGACGGATAGAGAGAGAAGGGAGTGGGGACGGATAGAGAGGGAATGGAGTGGGGACGGATAGAGAGGGAATGGAGTGGGGACGGATAGAGAGGGAATGGAGTGTGTACGGATAGCGAGGGAATGGAGTGGGGGCGGAGAGAGAGGGAATGGAGTGAGGACGGATAGAGAGAGAATGGAGTGGGGACGGATAGAGAGGAAATGGAGTGGGGACGGATAGAAAGGGAATGGAGTGGGAACGGATGGAGAGAGAATGGAGTGGGGACGGATAGAGAGAGAATGGAGTGGGGACGGATAGAGAGAGAAGGGAGTGGGGACGGATAGAGAGGGAATGGAGTGGGAATGGATGGAGCGGGAATGGAGTGGGGACGGATAGAGAGGGAATGGAGAGTGTACGGATAGCGAGGGAATGGAGTGGGGACGGACAGAGAGGGAATGGAGTGGGGAGTGATACATCGGGAATGGAGTGGGGACGGATAGAGAGGGAATGGAGTGGGAATGGATGGAGCGGGAATGGAGTGGGGACGGATAGAGAAGGAATGGAGCGTGTACGGATAGCGAGGGAATGGAGTGGGGACGGACAGAGAGGGAATGGAGTGGGGAGTGATAGATCGGGAATGGAGTGCGGACTAATAGAGAGGGAATGGAGTGGGGACGGATGGAGAGAGAATGGAGTGGGGACGGTTAGAGAGAGAATGGAGTGGAGACGGATAGGGAGGGAATGAAGTGGGGACGGATAGAGATGGAATGGAGTTGGGACGGATGGGGAGAGAATGGAGTGGGCCCGGATAGAGAAAAAATGGTGTGGGGACGGGTCGAGAGGGAATGAAGTGGGGACGGAGATAGATTGAATGGAGTGGGGACGGATAGAGAGAGAATGGAGTGGGGACGGATCGAGAGGGGATGGAGCGGGGACGGATAGAGAGAGAATGGAGCGGGGACGGATAGAGAGAGAATGGAGTGGGGACGGATAGAGGGAGAATGGAGTGGGGACTGAAGAGAGGGAATGGAGTCGGGGCAGATAGAGAGAATGGAGTGGGGACGGATAGAGAGGGAATGGAGTGGGGACGGATAGAGAATGGAGTGGGGACGGATAGAGAGGGAATCGACTGGGGACGGATAGAGAGAGAATGGAGTGGGGACGGAAAGAGCGGGAATGGAGTGGGGACGGATGGAGAGAAAATGGAGTGGGGGCGGATAGAGAAAAAATGGAGTGGGGACGGGTAGAGAGGGTATGGAGTGGGGACGGAGATGAGGAGAATGGAGTGGGGACGGATAGAGAGAAAATGGTGTGGGGACGGATAGAGTGAGAATAGAGCGGGGACGGATGGAGAGAGAATGGAGTGGGGACGGATAGAGAGAGAATGGAGTGGGGAACGATAGAGAGAGAATGGAGTGGGGACGGATAGAGAGAGAATGGAGTGGGGACGGAGAGAGAGAGAATAGAGTGGGGACGGACAGAGAGGGAATGGAGTGGGGACGGATCGAGAGGGAATGGAGTGGGGATGGATAGAGAGAGAATGGAATTGGAACGGATAGAAAGGGAATGGAGTGGGGACGGATGGAGAGAGAATGGACTGGGGACGGATAGAGAGAGAAGGGAGTGGGGACGGATAGAGAGGGAATGGAGTGGGGATGGATAGAGCGGGAATGGAGTGGGGATGGATAGAGCGGGAATGGAGTGGGGACGGATAGAGAGGGAATGGAGTGGGGATGGATATAGAGAGAATGGAATAGGAACGGATAGAAAGGGAATGGAGTGGGGACGGATGGAGAGAGAAGGGAGTGGGGATGGATAGAGAGGGAATGGAGTGGGGATGGACAGAGCGGGAATGGAGTGGGGACGGATAGCGAGAGAATGGAGTGGGGGCGGATAGCGAGAAAATGGAGTGGGGACGGAGAGAGAGGGAATGAAGTGGGGATGGATAGAGAGGGAATGGAGTGGAGACGGATAGAGAGGGAATCGAGTGGGGACGGATAGAGAGAGAATGGATTGGGGACGGATCGAGAGGAAATCGAGTGGGGACGGATAGAGAGAGAATGGAGTGGGGACGGGTAGAGAGGGAATGGAGTGGGGACGGAGATAGATTGAATGGAGTGGGGACGGATAGAGAGAGAATGGAGTGGGGACGGATCGAGAGAGGATGGAGCGGGGACGGATAGAGAGAGAATGGAGTGGGGACGGAGAGAGAGAGAATGGAGCGGGGACGGATAGAGGGAGAATGGAGTGGGGACGGAAGAGAGGGAATGGAGTCGGGGCAGATAGAGAGAATGGAGTGGGGACGGATAGAGAGGGAATGGAGAGGGGACGGATAGAGAATGGAGTGGGGACGGATAGAGAGGGAATGGAGTGGGAACAGAGAGAGAGAGAATAGAGTGGGGACGGATAGAGAGGGAATGGAGTGGGGACGGATAGAGAGGGAATGGAGTGGGGATGGATAGAGAGAGAATGGAATAGGAACGGATAGAAAGGGAATGGAGTGGGGACGGATGGAGAGAGAATGGAGTGGGGACGGATAGAGAGAGAAGGGAGTGGGGACGGATAGAGAGGGAATGGAGTGGGGATGGATAGAGCGGGAATGGAGTGGGGATGGACAGAGCGGGAATGGATTGAGAGGGAATGGAGTGGGGAGGGATGGAGAGTGAATGGAGTGGTGTCGGATAGAGAGAGAATGGAATGGGGTCGGATAGAGAGAGAATCGAGTTTGGAGGGATAGATCGGGAATGGAGTGGGGACGGATAGAGAGGGAATGGAGTGGGGACGGATAGAGAGAGAATGGAGTAGTGACGGATAGAGAGGGAATGGAGTGGGGACGGATAGAGAGAGAATGGAGTGGGGACGGACAGAGATGGAATGGAGTGGGGACGGATAGAAAGGGAATGGAGTGGGGATGGATAGAGAGAGAATGGAGTAGGGACGGATAGAAAGGGAATGGAGTGGGGACGGATAGAGAGAGAATGGAGTGGGGATGGATAGAGACAGAATGGACTGGGGACGGATCGAGAGGGAATGGAGTGGGGACGGATAGAGAGAGAATGGAGTGGGGACGGATAGAGAGAGAATGG